>NC_139475.1:67522150-67807150 GCF_057233095.1 Heloderma suspectum | reverse complement strand
GGTTCCACAGGGCTCTATTTTATCCCCCATGCTGTTTAACATCTACATGAAACCGCTGGGGGAGGTTATCCGGAGGTGTGGGCTGAGGTGCCATCAATATGCGGATGACACCCAGCTCTGCCTCTCTTTCTCATCAAAACCAGGTGAGGCAGTGGCTGTTCTGAATCAGTGCCTGGGCACGGTAATGGACTGGATGAGGGCTAATAAACTGAAACTCAATCCAGACAAGACGGAGGTACTGTTAGTGGGTGGTTCGTCTGCCCGGCTAGGTGATATTCAACCTGTTCTGGAGGGGGTTGCACTCCCCCTAAAGGATCAGGTTCGTAGTTTGGGGGTGCTCTTGGATCCAGAACTGTCACTTCAGGCACAGGTGAACTCAATGGCACAGAGCACTTTTTATCAGCTTAGGCTAGTATACCAGCTACGCCCTTATCTGGACAGAGAGAGCCTAGCTACAGTTATCCACACTCTGATAACTTCTCATCTGGATTACTGCAATGCATTATACGTGGGGCTGCCTTTGAAAATGGTCCAGAAACTTCAACTGGTCCAAAATAGGGCAGCAAGATTGTTAACAGGGACTGGCCTGCGAGCTCATATTACACCAGTACTTTTCCAGCTGCACTGGCTGCCAGTCCATTTCCGGGCCCGATTCAAAGTGCTGGTGTCAACATTTAAAGCCCTTAACGGCTTGGGGCCAGGTTACCTGAAGGATCGCCTCCTCCCATATGTGCCTGCCCGGACCTTAAGATCATCATCAGCGGCCCTTCTCCGTGAGCCCCTGCCAAAGGAAGTGAGGCGGGTGGCTACTAGGAAGAGGGCTTTTTCTGTTGTGGCACCCTGGCTCTGGAATGAGCTCCCTAGTGAGGTTCGCCTGGCGGCTACATTGTACTCCTTTCGGCGTCAGGTGAAGACCTTTTTATTTTCCCACGCATTTTAGCATTTTAGCTTTCTAAATTTTTATCATTGTTGTTTTAAATCTGTATTTTAAACTCCTGTACTGCTGCTAGGTTTTATTGTGGTTGTATTGTTATATTGTGGTTTTAATGTTCTATATATTTTAAATTGTTTTATTGTGTGTTGTTTGGTTTTAATTTTTGTGAACCGCCCAGAGAGCTTCGGCTATTGGGTGGTATAGAAATGAAATAAATAAATAAATAAATAAATACTCAGTGACGCCATAAGCTATGCCGTGCAGGGCCACCCAAGACGGACAGGTTATGGCAGAGAGTTCTGACAAAATGTGGTCCACTGGAGAAGGAAATGGCAACCCACTCCAGGATTCTTGCCAAGAAAACCCCATGGAACATATCACAAGGCTAAAAGAGATGATGCCGGAAGATGAGCCCCTCAGGTCGGAAGGTGTCCAATATACAACTGGGGAAGAGCAGAGGGTATTTCCAAGTAGCGCCAGAAAGAGTGAAGTGGCTGGGCCAAAGCCGAAAGGACACTCAGCTGTGGATGTGTCTGGTGGTGAAAAGAAAATCCGATGCTGTAAAGAACAATATTGCTTAGGAACCTGGAGTGTCAGATCAATGAATCAAAGTAAGCTGGAGGTGGTCAATGAGATGGCAAGATTGAACATCGACATCTTGGGAATCAGCGAACTAAAATGGACAGGCATGGGCGAATTTAATTCAGATGACCATCATATCTACTACTGTGGGCAAGAATCCCTTAGAAGAAATGGAGTAGCACTCATAGTCAACAAAAGGGAGGGAAAAACAGTACTGGGGTACAATCTCAAAAACGATAGAATGATCTCAGTACGAATCCAAGGCAAACCATTCAACGTCACAGTAATTCAAGTCTATGCCCCAACCACTGATGCCGAAGAAGCCGAGGTTGATCGGTTCTATGAAGACCTACAACACCTTCTAGAACTAACACCAAAAAAAGATGTCCTCTTCATCATAGGGGATTGGAATGCTAAAGTAGGAAGTCAAGAAATCACTGGGTAACAGGCAGGCATGGCCTTGGTGTACAAAATGAAGCAGGACAAAAGCTAATAGAGTTTTGCCAAGAGAACATGCTGATCATAGCAAACACTCTTTTCCAACAGCACAAGAGGCGACTCTACACATGGACATCACCAGATGGTCAATATCGAAATCAGATTGATGATGTCCTTTGCAGCCAAAGATGGAGAAGCTCTATACAGTCAGTCAAAACAAGACCTGGAGCTGACTGTGGCTCAAATCATGAGCTTCTTGCTGCAAAATTTCGGCTTAAATTGAAGAATGTAGGGAAAACCACTAAACCATTCAGGTATGACCTAAATCATATCCCTTGTGAATATACAGTGGAGGTGAGGAATAGATTTCAGGGATTAGACCTGATAGACAGAGTGCCTGAGGAACTATGGACGCAGGTCCATAACATTGTTCAGGAGGCAGCAACTCAATCCATCCCAAAGAAAAAGAAATGCAAGAAAGCAAAGTGGTTGTCTGATGAGGCTTTACAAGTAGCTGAGGAAAGAAGGGAAGCGAAAAGCAAGGGAGAAAGGGGAAGATATATCCAACTGAATGCAGAGTTCCAGAGAATAGTAAGGAGAGACAAGAAGGCCTTCTTCAATGAACAATGCAAAGAAATGGAGGAAAACAACAGAATGGGAAAGACTAGAGATCTCTTCAAGAAAATCAGAGATCTCAAGGGAACGTTTTGTGCAAAGACAGGCATGATAAAGGACAAAGAAGGCAGGGACCTAACAGAAGCAGATGAGATTAAGAAGAGGTGGCAAGAATACACAGAAGAACTATACAGGAAAGATCTGAATGTCCCTGATAGCCATGATAGTGCGGTCACTGAACTTGAGCCGGACATCCTCGAGAGTGAAGTCGAATGGGCCTTAGGAAGCATTAGTAACAACAAAGCTAGCGGAGATGACAGTCTTCCAGCTGAGCTATTTAAAATCCTAAAAGGTGATGCTCTTAAAGTGCTGCATTCAATATGCCAACAAATTTGGAACACTCAACAATGGCCACAAGACTGGAAAAGGTCAGTTTACATTCCAATTCCAAAGAAGGGCAACGCCAAAGAGTGTTCAAACTACCGCACAATTGCGCTCATTTCACATGCCAGCAAGGTGATGCTTAAAAGTCTACAAGCTAGGCTTCAGCAGCATGTGAACCGAGAACTACTGGAAGTACAAGCTGGGTTTCAAAGAGGCAGAGGAACTAGAGATCAAATCGCCAACATTCGCTGCATCATGGAGAAAGCAAGAGAATTCCAGAAAAATGTCTATTTCTGCTTCATTGACTACACTAAAGCCTTTGATTGTGTGGATCACAACAAACTGTGGCAAATTCTTAAAGTGATGGGAGTACCAGACCACCTTACCTGTCTCCTGAGAAACCTGTACGAGGGTCAAGAAGCAACAGTAAGAACCACACATGGAACAACCGAGTGGTTCAAAATTGGGCAAGGAGTACGACAAGGCTGCATATTGTCACCCTGCTTATTTAACTTATATGCAGAGTACATCATGAGAAACGCTGGGTTGGATGAATCACAGGTCGGAATTAAGATTGCTGGGAGAATTATCAACAACCTCCGATATGCAGACGATACCACCCTAATGGCAGAAAGCGAAGAGGATCTCAAGAGCCTCTTGTTGAGGGTGAAAGAGGAGAGTGCAAAAGCTGGTTTGAAACTCAACATTAAAAAAATGAAGATCATGGCATCTGGCCCTATCACTTCCTGGCATATAGAAGGGGAAGAAATGGAAGCAGTGACAGATTTTACTTTCTTGGGCTCCAAGATCACCGCAGACGGTGACTGTAGCCATGAAATTAAAAGACGCTTGCTCCTTGGGAGGAAAGCTATGGCCAACCTAGACAGCATAGTAAGAAGCAGAGACATCACCTTGCCGACCAAGGTCCGTCTAATCAAAGCTATGGTTTTCCCAGTAGTAATGTATGGCTGTGAGAGCTGGACTATAAGGAAGGCTGAGCGCCGAAGAATCGATGCCTTTGAACTGTGGTGCTGGAGAAGACTCTTACGAGTCCCCTGGACTGCAAGGAGGTCAAATCAGTCAATCCTAAAGGAAATCAACCCTGACTGCTCACTGGAAGGACAGTGTCAAGGGCTCCTTGGAGGCCTCTCTCAGTCTAACCCAGTAGCCAAGTCCAGACACAGACAAAGGGATTCCTTTCAAAGCTTTATTCTTCTTTTACAACTTAACAACTATACCGATTGCAACTAGATCTGAGCAGCACAGTACCTATGCCCTAAGTTGGAACAGTTGGTCCCCGTTTGAAAGGGAATTACTGGAAGACCCCTGAACTTAAGGACTAGGGAGAGTCCCTCCCCTTTTCCCTTGGATCCTCTGGGCACAGCCGTTGTTTGCGCGCCAACCGGGCACTACGCCTCCTTTCCGCGCCCTCCATCTGGCGCCGCTCTTTTCGTCGGCGTCCCGCATCCACCAAGTCTGCTATCTGCGCTCGGTCACTCCCTGGACTGCTTTCTAACCTAGGCATGCTGGTGGGAGGAATCTCCGTCAGCTGTTGGCCCTGGGAAAGAGGAGCGCGCTCCTCTCCCAGGAGCGACTGCTCTTCCTCAGAATCAGAACTACTCTGGGATTCCATGGGCTCAGTGTCCACCCTGACAGACAGATACTGAAGCTGAAGCTCAAATATTTTGGCCACCTAATGCGAAGAGAAAACTCTCTGGAAAAGACCCTGATGCTGGGAAAGACTGAAGGCAAAAGGAGAAGGGGACGGCAGAGGATGAGATGGCTAGATAGCATCACTGATGCAATGTATATGAACTTGAGCACACTCCGGGAGAGAGCGCAGGACAGGAAGGCCTGGCGTGCTATGGTCCATGGGGTCACGAAGGGTGGGACACAACTGAACGACTGAACAACAACAACAACAAATATATATATATATATATATATATATATATATATATATATATATAAATAAAAACCACCCCTACAATGCCCTCCAGTAGGGAGCCTCAGTACACTACATCCTGATAAACAACACTACTGAATTGCCCCATTACATAATACCACCCTGACCTCCCCCCACCTTCAATTGCCACATAACCCAATTCCCCCCAGTGGGGACCCCACAAATGCCACATTTTCACCAGTCCAATTTCCTCCATGTAACACCCCTAAATGCACCCTACACAAACACCGAACTGCACCCCATCAGTCCTGCACATATAACCCTTCCCCAGTCCCCTCCCCCGTCCCCCCATAACACCCCAACAGTGCCCCCAGCTGGAATGACAGCAAATTATTCTACACTCCCCCCATAATACCCCCCTCCAGTGGGGTGCCAACTGCACCCATTTCCCATATATAACATGCCACACAGCTTTGCTCCATATGTTTTCTGACATCCACAAATTGTCCCCCACTACGCATCCAAATGACACCAAATCGCTCTACACTAGTCCTTTTTAACATCTCTCACCCACAACACCAAATTCTTCCCTACCACATAATCCCAGTTCCCCCCATGTAACATCCCCTGAACACACATCACTTCCCACAATCCCCCACACAGCCCCACAATTTTCTCCCAGCAGAGCTCCCCATATACCTTCTACCCCCTGCCCCTCATAAACCCCCACCCTGAAAAATTGCGCCAAATACCTCACATAGGCCCCCTAATCCCCACCATGGCACCCCTATTTCCTGCCAGCCCCAGCTCCCCGATTTACACCACTCCCCAAAAGCATCCCACTTAAGTGACACCAAAGTTTTCCCCAAGCAAGCCCCTCTAAGTATTACCTTCCCCCCTCACCACTTTCCACCAGCCCCAACTCCCCCATACAACACCCACCACATGCACCCCACTCGAGGAACACCAAACCGCTCTCCACAGCACCCCACATATACACTCGCCATTTCCCCCCAGCCCCACATAACGCCCCCCCAACTCTCATGACAACCAAATTTTCCATTCCCACTTGTGGGGTCCCCTGCATATGCCGTTCCTGATCACGCCCCCTTAAAAACATCCCCCAGAATTTTAACCCCGCAGTACCATGACACCTCATGCTGTCTCTCGGCCCTCTCCCAACACACACACTCACGTAGACGGGCAGGGGCCAGGGGTAGACGGCCGGCTCGGCTCCCACGGGCGACTTCAGCCGAAGCTCCAATCTCTCGCCCATGCTGGCGGCGGAAGAACGCGAGAGAGAGCGGAGAGGCGGCGGGAAGAGGGAGAGAGGTCAGGTCGGGGTAGCCGAGGGGGGGCAGCGGTGGCCGACCCGCACCATGCTAGACCGGTGAGCGGGGGAGCTGGCGGCGGCTGTGGAGAGCGAACGAGCGAGCGGCCGCTCCTTCCCCTCACTCTCCCTCGCGTCTCTATTGTCGCTCGCGCCGGGCCAGGCCTCTCGTCAGCGGCTGCAGCGCCGCCATTTTGGGCCGCCCCCGCCGGCGTCAAAAAAAGGAGGAACCGTTCGTGCCGCCGCTGGTGACAGCAAGGGAAAAAAATAATAGGCGTGCGGGAGCGCGCAGAAAGGAGATGAAGCGTGGGGCGGGGCTTGTCCTCTTTCTCGTTCGTCATCGTTGGAACACCCCACCTGAAGCTTTCCCTATTGCTAATGCTAAGGCCTCGAGGGATTGCGAGCGAGAGCGCGCGCGGTGGAAGGGACTGGGCAGTGGATGGAAGAAAGAGCGCGATTCTCCTAATGGGAGAGAGGGACAGCGAGAATGTGAGCGAGCCTCTCGGAAGAGTGCGCGCCGCCTTGTCCTCAGTTGCCCTCAGAGAAGGAGCGGGCTGTGGCGGCATCCCAACCTCTACCCCTTCTCTCTCTGTCGCGTTCGCTCGCTCGCCTATCTCTTCACGAGGCTTCTCTCACGGCAGACACGCTTTGCGGGGGCGTTCGCACGAGGGAGTCAGCAGCCGCCCTGATGAAAAAAAAATCCCGAAGGTTCGGTGTGTGTTAAAAAATATATATATCTCTGAGTGATAAATAAAAACGCGCTGAAGCGTTGCCCAATCAAGTCAGCAACCATATATAAGCCATGTGGATTATATAAATATATATAATGTACCTCAGGCAAAACAACTTCCAAATTATATATACAGACATAACTCAAGGGATGGGGGTATCATCATTCTCTGTATATATATATATATGTGTGTGTGTGTGTGTGTGCACGCACACGTGTGTAAAGAGCGAGAGAGAATTTTGTTTTCAGGTAAGTAGGTATAGGATTGCAGCCTAACAGTAAGACCCACTGTGTTCTATGGGGCTTGCTCCCGGGAAAGTAGGTATCGGATCGCAGCCTTCATCTATCAGCCTTTAAGGTGGCACAAGGCTCTTTTGCCTACCGCTTTCCAGTTGTTGTTGTTGTTGTTGTTCAGTCGTTCAGTCGTGTCCGACTCTTCGTGACCCCATGGACCATAGCACGCCAGGCCTTCCTGTCCTGCGCTCTCTCCCGGAGCGTGCTCAAGTCCATATTCATTGCATCCGTGATGCTATCCAGCCATCTCATCCTCTGCCATCCCCTTCTCCTTTTGCCTTCAGTCTTTCCCAGCATCAGGGTCTTTTCCAGAGAGTCTTCTCTTCGCATTAGGTGGCCAAAATATTGGAGCTTCAGCTTCATTATCTGTCCTTCCAATGAGCACTCAGGGTTGATTTCCTTTAGGATGGACTGATTTGACCTCCTTGCAGTCCAGGGGACTCGTAAGAGTCTTCTCCAGCACCACAGTTCGAAAGCATCAATTCTTCGGCGCTCAGCCTTCCTTAAAGTCCAGCTCTCACAGCCATACATTACTACTGGGAAAACCATAGCTTTGATTAGACGGACCTTTGTCGGCAAGGTGATGTCTCTGCTTCTTACCATGCTGTCTAGGTTGGCCATAGCTTTCCTCCGAAGGAGCAAGCGTCTTTTAATTTCATGGCTACAGTCACCGTCTGCGGTGATCTTGGAGCCCAAGAAAGTAAAATCTGTCACTGCTTCCATTTCTTCCCCTTCCATATGCCAGGAAGTGATGGGGCCAGATGCCATGATCTTAGTTTTCTTAATGTTGGGTTTCAAACCAGCTTTTGCACTCTCCTCTTTAGCAGATGACATTAAGAAGAGGTGGCAAGAATACACAGAAGAACTATACAGGAAAGATCTGAATGTCCCTGATAGCCATGATAGTGCGGTCACTGAACTTGAGCCGGACATCCTCGAGAGTGAAGTCAAGTGGGCCTTAGGAAGCATTAGTAACAACAAAGCCAGCAGAGATGACAGTATTCCAGCCGAGCTATTTAAAATCCTAAAAGATGATGCTGTTAAAGTGCTGCACTTAATATGCCAACAAATTTGGAACACTCAACAATGGCCGCAAGACTGGAAAAGGTCAGTTTACATTCCAATTCCAAAGAAGGGCAACGCCAAAGAGTGTAAAAACTACCGCACAATTGCGCTCATTTCACATGCCAGCATGGTGATGCTCAAAATCCTACAAGCTAGGCTTCAGCAGGATGCGAACCGAGAACTACCGGAAGTACAAGCTGGGTTTCAAAGAGGCAGAGGAACTAGAGATCAAATCGCCAACATTCGCTGCATCATGGAGAAAGCAAGAGAATTCCAGAAAAAGTCTATTTCTGCTTCATTGACTACGCTAAAGCCTTTGATTGTGTGGATCACAACAAACTGTGGCAAATTCTTAAAGTGATGGGAGTACCAGACCACCTTACCTGTCTCCTGAGAAACCTGTACGAGGGTCAAGAAGCAACAGTAAGAACCAGACATGGAACAACCAAGTGGTTCAAAATTGGGCAAGGAGTACGACAAGGCTGCATATTGTCACCCTGCTTATTTAACTTATATGCAGAGTACATCATGAGAAATGCCGGGTTGGATGAATCAGAGGTCGGAATTAAGATTGCTGGGAGAATTATCAACCTCCGATATGCAGACGATACCACCCTAATGGCAGAAAGCGAAGAGGATCTCAAGAGCCTCTTGTTGAGGGTGAAAGAGGAGAGTGCAAAAGCTGGTTTGAAACTCAACATTAAAAAAACGAAGATCATGGCATCTGGCCCCATCACTTCCTGGCATATGGAAGGGGAAGAAATGGAAGCAGTGACAGATTGTACTTTCTTGGGCTCCAAGATCACCGCAGACGGTGACTGTAGCCATGAAATTAAAAGACGCTTGCTCCTTGGGAGGAAAGCTATGGCCGACCTAGACAGCATAGTAAGAAGCAGAGACATCACCTTGCCGACAAAGGTCCGTCTAATCAAAGCTATGGTTTTCCCAGTAGTAATGTATGGCTTGATTCATTGAATCAAGGTAAGCTGGATGTGGTCAAACATGAGATGGCAAGATTGAACATCGACATCTTGGGAATCAGTGAACTAAAATGGACAGGCATGGGCGAATTTAATTCAGGTGACCATCATATCTACTATTGTGGGCAAGAATCCCTTAGAAGAAATGGAGTAGCACTCATAGTCAACAAAAGGGTGGGAAAAGCAGTACTGGGGTACAATCTACTGTAAAAGCAGTACTGAAATCTACTGAAAAGCAGTACTGGGGTACAATTAACAGAGGACAAAGAAAAGGCAGAGGTGCTCAATTCCTACTTTGGCTCAGTCTTCTCCCAAAAGAGGGTCTATGACCCCCCTGGCAAAGGCGAAGTACAGGCTGAAGGGGCAGGATTGCAGCTTGAGATCGACAGGCATATGGTCAAGGAACACCTCATTACTTTGAATGAGTTCAAATCTCCAGGGCCAGATGAACTGCATCCTAGAGTCATAAAGGAACTGGCAGAAGAGCTCTCAGAACCGCTGTCTATTCTCTTTGAGAAATCATGGAGGACCGGGGAAGTGCCAGATGACTGGAGGAGGGCTAACGTTGTCCCTATCTTCAAAAAGGGTAAAAAGGAGGAACCTGGGAACTACAGACCAGTCAGTCTGACATCAATCCCTGGGAAAATTCTGGAGCAGATCATAAAGCAATCCATCTGGAAGCACCTTGACAACAATGCAGTGATTACTCGAAGCCAACATGGATTTGTCAAAAACAAGTCCTGCCAGACAAATCTGATCTCATTTTTTGATCAAGTCACCTCCCTTGTAGACCGTGGGAATGCTGTAGACATCATATACCTCGACTTCAGCAAAGCTTTCGACAAAGTGCCCCATGATATCCTGATGAGCAAACTAGCTCGAAGTGGGCTAGATGAAACAACGATCATGTGGATCCACAGTTGGCTACAGAATCGGACCCAAAGAGTGCTTATCAATGGGACCTTCTCAAGCTGGGGAGAGGTAACGAGTGGGGTACCGCAGGGCTCAGTCCTGGGCCCAGTGCTCTTCAATATTTTTATTAATGACTTGGAGGAGGAGGTGCAGGGAATGCTGATCAAATTTGCAGATGACACAAAATTGGGAGGGATAGCTAATACTTTGGAAGACAGAAACAAAATTCAAAGTGATCTGGATAGACTGGAGTGCTGGGCAGAAAACAACAGAATGGCATTTAATAGGGACAAATGCCAAGTTCTGCACCTAGGAAAAAGAAACCAAATGCACAGTTACAAGATGGGGGATACGTGGCTCAACCACACTACGAGCGAGAAGGATCTTGGAATTGTCGTCGATCACAAGCTGAATATGAGCCAACAATGTGATGTGGCTGCAAAAAAGGCAAATGCTATTTTGGGCTGCATTCATAGAAGCATCGCTTCCAAATCCCGGGAAGTACTAGTTCCCCTCTACTCAGCACTGGTTAGGCCTCATCTGGAGTACTGTGTCCAGTTCTGGGCACCACACTTTAAGAAGGATGCAGACAAGCTGGAGAGGGTTCAAAGGAGGGCAACAAAGATGATCAGGGGACTGGAAACAAAGCCCTATGAAGAGAGACTGAAAGAACTGGGCATGTTTAGCCTTGAGAAGAGAAGACTGAGGGGAGATATGATAGCGCTCTTCAAGTACTTGAAAGGTTGTCACAGAGAAGAAGGCCAGGATCTCTTCTCGATCATCCCAGAGTGCAGGACACGGAATAATGGGCTCAAGTTACAGGAAGCCAGATTCCGACTGAACATCAGGAAAAACTTCCTGAGTGTCAGAGCAATACGGCAATGGAACCAATTACCTGGGGAGGTGGTGGGCTCTCCCACACTGGAGGCCTTCAAGACGAGGCTGGACAGCCATTTGTCAGGGATGCTCTGACTTGGATTCCTGCATTGAGCAGGGGGTTGGACTCGATGGCCTTGTAGGCCCCTTCCAACCCTACTATTCTATGATTCTATGATTCTATGATTCTATCTCAAAAACGATAGAATGATCTCAGTACGAATCCAAGGCAAACCATTCAACATCACAGTAATTCAAGTCTATGCCCCAACCCCTGAGGCCGAAGAAGCTGAGGTTGATCGGTTCTATGAAGACCTACAACACCTTCTAGAACTAACACCAAAAAAAGATGTCCTCTTCATCATAGGGGATTGGAATGCTAAAGTAGGAAGTCAAGAAATCACCGGGATAACAGGCAGGCATGGCCTTGGTGTACAAAATGAAGCAGGACAAAAGCTAATAGAGTTTTGCCAAGAGAACATGCTGATCATAGCAAACACTCTTTTCCAACAACACAAGAGGCGACTCTACACATGGACGTCACCAGATGGTCAATATCGAAATCAGATTGATTATGTCCTTTGCAGCCAAAGATGGAGAAGCTCCATACAGTCAGTCAAAACAAGACCTGGAGCTGACTGTGGCTCAGATCATGAGCTGCTTCTTGCAAAATTTCGGCTGAAATTGAAGAACGTCGGGAAAACCACTAAACCTTTCAGGTATGACCTAAATCATATCCCTGATGAATATACAGTGGAGGTGAGGAATAGATTTCAGGGATTAGACCTGATAGACAGAGTGCCTGAGGAACTATGGACGGAGGTCCGTAACATTGTTCAGGAGGCAACAACGAAATCCGTCCCAAAGAAAAAGAAATGCAAGAAAGCAAAGTGGCTGTCTGATGAGGCTTTACAAGTAGCTCACGAAAGAAGGGAATCGAAAAGCAAGGGAGAAAGGGGAAGGTATACCCAACTGAATGCAGAGTTCCAGAGAATAGCAAGGAGAGACAAGAAGGCCTTCTTCAATGAACAATGCAAAGAAATCGAGGAAAACAATAGAATGGGAAAGACTAGAGATCTCTTCAAGAAAATCAGAGATCTCAAGGGAACGTTTTGTGCAAAGACGGGCATGATAAAGGACAAAGAAGGCAGGGACCTAACAGAAGCAGATGAGATTAAGAAGAGGTGGCAAGAATACACAGAAGACCTATACAGGAAAGATTTGAATGTCCCTGATAGCCATGATAGTGCGGTCACTGAACTTGAGCCGGACATCCTCGAGAGTGAAGTCAAGTGGGCCTTAGGAAGCATTAGTAACAACAAAGCTAGCGGAGATGACAGTATTCCAGCCGAGCTATTTAAAATCCTAAAAGATGATGCTGTTAAAGTGCTGCATTCAATATGCCAACAAATCTGGAACACTCAAGAGGATCTCAAGAGCCTCTTGTTGAGGGTGAAAGTGGAGAGTGCAAAAGCTGGTTTGAAACTCAACATTAAAAAAAACTAAGATCATGGCATCTGGCCCTATCACTTCCTGGCATATAGAAGGGGAAGAAATGGAAGCAGTGACAGATTTTACTTTCTTGGGCTCCAAGATCACCGCAGATGGTGACTGTAGCCATGAAATTAAAAGACGCTTGCTCCTTGGGAGGAAAGCTATGGCCAGCCTAGACAGCATAGTAAGAAGCAGAGACATCACCTTGCCGACAAAGGTCCGTCTAATCAAAGCTGTGGTTTTCCCAGTAGCAACGTATGGCTGTGAGAGCTGGACTATAAGGAAGGCTGAGCGCCGAAGAATTGATGCTTTCGAACTGTGGTGCTGGAGAAGACTCTTACGAGTCCCCTGGACTGCAAGGAGGTCAAATCAGTCCATCCTAAAGGAAATCAACCCTGAGTGCTCATTGGAAGGACAGATAATGAAGCTGAAGCTCCAATATTTTGGCCACCTAATGCGAAGAGAAAACTCCCTGGAAAAGACCCTGATGCTGGGAAAGACTGAAGGCAAAAGGAGAAGGGGACGGCAGAGGATGAGATGGCTAGATAGCATCACGGATGCAATGAATATGAACTTGAGCACGCTCCGGGAGAGAGCGCAGGACAGGAAGGCCTGGCGTGCTATGGTCCATGGGGTCACGAAGAGTCGGACACGACTGAACGACTGAACAACAACTTTCACCCTCAACAAGAGGCTCTTGAGATCCTCTTTGCTTTCTGCCATTAGGGTGGTATCGTCTGCATATCGGAGGTTGTTGATAATTCTCCCAGCAGTCTTAATTCCGACCTCTGATTCATCCAACCCGGCATTTCTCATGATGTACTCTGCATATAAGTTAAATAAGCAGGGTGACAATATGCAGCCTTGTCGTACTCCTTGCCCAATTTTGAACCACTCAGTTGTTCCATGTCTGGTTCTTACTGTTCCTTCTTGACCCTCGTATAGGTTTCTCAGGAGACAGGTAAGGTGGTCTGGTACTCCCATCACTTTAAGAATTTGCCACAGTTTGTTGTGATCCACACAATCAAAGGCTTTAGCGTAGTCAATGAAGCAGAAATAGACGTTTTTCTGGAATTCTCTTGCTTTCTCCGTGATCCAGCGAATGTTGGCGATTTGATCTCTAGTTCCTCTGCCTCTTCGAAACCCAGCTTGTACTTCCGGTAGTTCTCGGTTCGCATCCTGCTGAAGCCTAGCTTGTAGGATTTTGAGCATCATCTTGCTGGCATGTGAAATGAGCGCAATTGTGCGGTAGTTTGAACACTCTTTGGCGTTGCCCTTCTTTGGAATTGGAATGTAAACTGACCTTTTCCAGTCTTGCAGCCATTGTTGAGTGTTCCAAATTTGTTGGCATATTGAATGCAGCACTTTAACAGCATCATCTTTTAGGATTTTAAATAGCTCAGCTGGAAGACTGTCATCTCCGCTAGCTTTGTTGTTACTAATGCTTCCTAAGGCCCACTTGACTTCACTCTCGAGGATGTCTGGCTCAAGTTCAGTGACCGCACTATCATGGCTATCAGGGACTTTAAGATCTTTCCTGTATAGTTCTTCTGTGTATTCTTGCCACCCTTCTTCATCTCATCTGCTTCTGTTAGGTCCCTGCCTTCTTTGTCCTTTATCATGCCCGTCTTTGCACAAAACGTTCCCTTGAGATCTCCAATTTTCTTGAAGAGATCTCTAGTCTTTCCCATTCTGTTGTTTTCCTCGATTTCTTTGCATTGTTCATTGAAGAAGGCCTTCTTGTCTCTCCTTGCTATTCTCTGGAACTCTGCGTTCAGTTGGGTATATCTTCCCCTTTCTCCCTTGCTTTTCGCTTCCCTTCTTTCGTGAGCTACTTGTAAAGCCTCATCAGACAGCCACTTGGCTTTCTTGCATTTCTTTTTCTTTGGGATGGATTTCGTTGCTGCCTCCTGAACAATGTTACGGACCTCCGTCCATAGTTCCTCAGGCACTCTGTCTATCAGGTCTAATCCCTGAAATCTATTCCTCACCTCCACTGTATATTCATAAGGGATATGATTGAGGTCATACCTGAATGGTTTAGTGGTTTTCCCTACATTCTTCAATTTAAGCCGAAATTTTGCAAGAAGCAGCTCATGATCTGAGCCACAGTCAGCTCCAGGTCTTGTTTTGACTGACTGTATGGAGCTTCTCCATCTTTGGCTGCGAAGTACATAATCAATCTGATTTCGATATTGACGATCTGGTGATGTCCATGTGTAGAGTCGCCTCTTGTGCTGTTGGAAAAGAGTGTTTGCTATGATCAGCGTGTTCTCTTGGCAAAACTCTATTAGCTTTTGTCCTGCTTCATTTTGTACACCAAGGCCATGCCTGCCTGTTATCCCGGTGATTTCTTGATTTCCTACTTTAGCATTCCAATCCCCTATGATGAAGAGGACATCTTTTTTTGGTGTTAGTTCTAGAAGGTGTTGTAGGTCTTCATAGAACCGATCAACCTCAGCTTCTTCGGCCTCAGTGGTTGGGGCATAGACTTGAATTACTGTGATGTTGAATGGTTTGCCTTGGATTCGTACTGAGATCATTCTATCATTTTTAAGATTGTACCCCAGTACTGCTTTTCCCACCCTTTTGTTGACTATGAGTGCTACTCCATTTCTTCTAAGGGATTCTTGCCCACAATAGTAGATATGATGGTCACCTGAATTAAATTCGCCCATGCCTGTCCATTTGAGTTCGCTGATTCCCAAGATGTCGATGTTCAATCTTGCCATCTCATGTTTGACCACCTCCAGCTTACCTTGATTCATTGATCTGACATTCCAGGTTCCTAAACAATATTGTTCTTTACAGCATCGGATTTTCTTTTCACCACCAGACACATCCACAGCTGAGTGTCCTTTCGGGTTTGGCCCAGCCGCTTCACTCTTTCTGGCGCTACTTGGAAATACCCTCTGCTCTTCCCCAGTAGCATATTGGACACCTTCCGACCTGAGGGGCTCATCTTCCGGCGTCCTCTCTTTTAGCCTTGTGATACGTTCCATGGGGTTTTCTTGGCAAGAATCCTGGGGTGGGTTGCCATTTCCTTCTCCAGTGGACCACATTTTGTCAGAACTCTCTGCCATGACCTGTCCATCTTAGGTGGCCCTGCACGGCATAGCTTATGGCTTCACTGAGTTACGCAAGCCCCTTCGCCACAACAAGGCAGTGATCCATAAAGGGGGCTTTCCAGTTAGCAAATGTGAAATGTCATGGCACAGCCTCACAATCCGGAGTGCATATTGCAGGGGAGGAGAGAAAGGATGCTTGGAACGTGCAGACAGATGCTACTACAGAACATTGCAAGGGAGGCGTCACGGAGAAGCAGTTGAGATTGTGTTGTTGTTTCTATTCAAGAAGGGTGGAAAAATCTGGCAGGTGTCTTCTGTGAAAAGGCAGTTAAAAAAAAGTCCTTCCAGGGCATAATTTCAGATCAAGAAAGGAGCCATTTGTACATATGGAAAAAGTTATATATTAAAAAGACAATTGTTGTACATTTGTATTGGCCCCAGGAGCGTAGCCAAGTCATTTGTAGTGTTAGAGGGGCCTAGAGATCCATAGTGCTTGCTTAAGTTCATTATTGGTGCAATTCCCATGCTAGTAAGCCTCTGAGCATGTGCAGATGAGTCAAAGGGCCGATAACAGCCTTCTCAGTGCATTCCTTACTAATGAGTAGAAAGCCTTACCAAGCACTCTGCCTGGGAAGCAAAGTTTGTTTACAGGTGGCTGAGCTTGAGAACCAGGCCCTGCTGGCCTATTCTGGGAATAGATGCTAGGGGGAGCTTGCTGCTGTTATGCTGCTTCACTGCTTACATGTATGGTATAAAACCCATTTTACCCCATGGCTCGGGGTTCAGAGAAGCTGTCTGGTCCAACCATTGGGTAAGCCAGTAGTAAAGGAGGGGGGTTTGCATCAAACTAAACCATGCCCCATTTTCGAAGGTGACAGTTGCGCTGCCCCCCGTTGAGACGAGAAGCCCCGCCCTAGCCGGAAGCCCCACATATGTGATCAGCTGACCTGGTCATATGACCTTCAGGGTCACCTGATGGGGGTCATGTGACCCCTCTACGAACTCGCCATGCCGCCGTGGACCCATAGGAATTGGTTTTATTTATTTTTTATTTATTTATTTATTTAATTTCTATACCGCCCAATAGCCGAAGCTCTCTGGGCGGTTCACAAAAATTAAAACCAAACACACAATAAAACAATTTAAAATATATAGAATATTAAAACAACAATATAACAATACAACCACAATAAAATCTAGCAGCAGTGCAGGAGTTTAAAATACAGATTTAAAACAGCAAAGATAAACATTTAGAAAGCTAAAATGCCTGGGAAAATAAAAAGTTCTTCACCTGGCGCCGAAAGGAATACAATGTAGGCGCCAAGCGAAGCTCACTAGGGAGCTCATTCCAGAGCTGGGGTGCCACAGCAGAAAAAGCCCTCCTCCTAGTAGCCACCCGCCTAACTTCCTTTGGCAGGGGCTCACGGAGAAGGGCCGCTGATGATGATCTTAAGGTCCGGGCAGGCACATATGGGAGGAGGCGATCCTTCAGGTAACCTGGCCCCAAGCCATTAAGGGCTTTGAATGTTAACACCAGCACTTTGAATCGGGCCCGGAAATGGACTGGCAGCCAGTGCAGCTGGAAAAGTACTGGCGTAATATGAGCTCGCAGGCCAGTCCTTGTTAACAATCTTGCTGCCCTATTTTGGACCAGCTGAAGTTTCCGGACCATTTTCAAAGGCAGCCCCACGTATAACGCATTGCAGTAATCCAGACGAGAAGTTATCAGAGCATGGATAACTGTAGCTAGGCTATCTCTGTCCAGAGAAGGGCGTAGTTGGTATACCAGCCTAAGCTGATAAAAAGTGCTCCGTGCCACTGAGTTCACCTGTGCCTGAAGTGACAGTTCTGGATCCAAGAGCACCCCCAAACTACGAACCTGATCCTTTAGGGGGAGTGCAACCCCCTCCAGAACAGGTTGAATATCACCTAGCCGGGCAGACGAACCACCCACTAACAGTACCTCCGTCTTGTCTGGATTGAGTTTCAGTTTATTAGCCCTCATCCAGTCCGTTACCGTGCCCAGGCACTGATTCAGAACAGCCACTGCCTCCCCTGATTTTGATGAGAAAGAGAGGTAGAGCTGGGTGTCATCCGCATATTGATGGCACCTCAGCCCACACCTCCAGATAACCTCCCCCAGTGGTTTCATGTAGATGTTAAACAGCATGGGGGATAAAATAGAGCCCTGTGGAACCCCATGGCACAATTGCCATGGCACAGAGCAATAATCCCCCAGCACCACCTTCTGGAATCGGCCATCCAAGTAGGAGCGGAACCACTGTAGTGCAGTGCCTCCAAGTCCTAACCCAGACAACCTATCCAGAAGGATACCATGGTCGATGGTATTGAAAGCTGCTGAGAGGTCCAGGAGAATCAACAGGGTCGCACTCCCCCTGTCCCTCTCCCGGCAGAGGTCATCCCACAGGGCGACCAAGGCAGTTTCCTTTCCAAAACCAGGCCTGAAGCCCGATTGAAATGGATCTAGATAATCCGTTTCATTCAAGAGTGCCTGGAGCTGTCCTACAACCACCCGCTCAAGCACCTTGCCCAGGAAGGGGATGTTGGCCACTGGCCTATAATTGTTAACATCCTCTGGGTCCAGGTTAGGCTTTTTCAGGAGTGGTCTACTTACCACCTCTTTTAAAGCGGCAGGCACCACTCCCTCTCTCAAGGAGGAATTTACAACCTCCTGGACCCAGCCGGACAACCCCTCCTTGTTTGACTGTAGGCTTGTGTTTTTCCGGCCGCATGGATGGACTACATCCTCCATCCTGGGCTTTTCAGCCTAATCTGCTGTACAATATGCCCCTATTTAGTTAGTATTGGATGGCTGGATTGGTGGGGAACTACTTCTGCACTGCACTATATCTGCGATTGTAGGCTGTTCACATGATTTCAGCTTTGCCACATGCATTTATGTCTCCTTCTGCCCAGAGACATGAGCATGGAGAAAAGAGGAACCCGTGGTCAATCCAGCACTCAACAGAGGCGTGGACGCCTGGCGAGAACATACACCGCTGAGGTTGCATTTCAGTGGTATTTTAAGAATGAGATGGAAGCGGAGGAAGCCCAAGGTGTGACCAGCAGCGACAGCAGCCCCAGCCCCAGTCCACCCGCACCCGTAAGCAGCGCACACCACCAATTACTGCCACAGAAAGTGGCACAGGCACAGCTGGCCACAACTCCAGAGGAAGAGGAAGAAAGTTCATGGATGGTGAGCGGAAGGGCAGTGTCTCCAAAGCAGATGAAAATGTTCCCGAGGAGACTCTACAGCGGCGGAATGAAAGTCAAGAAGTCTACGTCATTCCAGAGGATGATTCTGGTAAGACTCTGTCATCACAGGTGCTTGTAAATATCTGGATACAAATAAATATCTTCGAATATTTGAATAGTCCCTACGTTAGCCTTCTGCAACCTGCAGCCTTCCAGATGTTTTGGGCTACAACTCCCAGCATTCTTGACCATTGGTCATGCCGGCTGGGCCTGATGGGAGCTGAAGTCCAAAACCTTTGGAGGGAACCATTTGGGGAAGGGATCTTCTTCTTCAACACGACAAAACATACACAACTGTTTTACATTCATTCATATTCATTGCTGTGAACATATTTCATATTATTTAAATGTTATATGGTACTCCAGTACTAAAGAAAACCCCACCTCTTTAAAAGAACTGCAATACTTTCTCAAACGATACACCTTTTCAGTGGGAAAACACTTCAGTGTTTTGTTCTTGCTTTGTTTCCAAAGCCATTCATCATAGTTTGCTGTCTTGTTTGGCCTTGATCTCTTTTAACTAGAGCTGCAATGTGAATTGATTAAGCAATTACATTTCTGATGATGGTTTTTAAAACAGGGCCTGACTAATCAGGCACTGCTCCTGGGGGACCACAAATGCACCCTGGAAAAAGGCGGTGGGAAGTATGTGCTCAGGACCAGCCCTATCATTAGGTAGCAGCGAGGTGTTGGGGCACAGAACTGTGGGCGCTCCTCGGACTGCCTTGTAGCTCCTCAGCCAGCTTGCTGTCCTCTGGTGTGGTGGAAGAGGCTCTCCCATTGTCACTGTTCAAGTAAGATTCAGCTATCACTCTATGTGGGATGGAGGGGCGCCATTTTATCCTTTGCCTCAGGAAGCAAAACGCTTTGGGCCAGCCCTGTAGGTGCTGAGTCTCACACGGTGGTATAATAGAGCTGATGCAAAGGAGTGGACCTTGCAAGGGAGCCAGATATCTCCTCCCCCATGCTGTTCAGACTTTCACCAGTGAGGACACGTTTAGATAACTCTGGTTGAGTTTCGAAGTCTGTACAGTACATTTTTTTTTGCACCTTGTGTCATGTGTTGTTTTCGCAGCACTAGCTAGTGCAGTAGTAGCTTACATCTGCACCTTGTGTCATGTTGATTGATCGCAATTCCAAGCTATGTTTCATAGATTTCTACAACTACACAGTTTTATTCTCTTGGCTATTACTCATGTGTAAAAGGTGCATTTCTCATGATACTCTGCTTCTATCTATTTTGAATCTTTACAGAGACGCCCACAACCGTCCTCCCTGCATCAGACAGCGGAAGTGGGACAGGTGAACCAGGTCCAGAGCTGCCTGCTGATAATCACCTCGTGGGCGGCGGCTCATGTGATTTGGAAAAAAAGGCCGGAGGACTTAGTGGTGTCATCAGTGATCCGGACAGTGAAGATGATGAGGAGCCCTTCTATATCAATGTCCCTGCTGAGACTGGGCCTGACTCTGTCTTCCACTTCCAGCCTTCTGGGTTCTTTGGGAGCAATCCCAAACCTCAGGAACAAACATCCCCTGCTAAGCACTGGTCAGCGCCGTCAGCAACACCAACAACAACACCATCCACAGATGAGCGGAAACGTGCAGCTCCCGATGCCACCTCATCTGGAACCGATACCCCCATTCCCCAAAGAAGAAATGGTGGTGGCAGGGTGAGATCCTGTGTGTGGCGCTTCTTCAAATATGCAGAGAACGGCCGCTATGTCGTGCTTTGCGATATTTGTAGAAGCCGTGTGCGGCTAGGAAAAGAAAGGGGCTGTGGACGAGTGGGCACGTCTGCCATGAGGCGACACATGGAGGTGCATCATGCGCTTCTTGTGACCAAAGATAGCAATGGGAAGCCACAACCATCCAAAAAGAACATTACCGCCTTCTTTGCCTCATCTTCCAAAGACCTCACGCAAAGTGGTCCGGTGAGAAGGGCACAGAAGGCAGCTTCGCTAAGAGGCAGGCGTCGATGGAGAAATGCCTCACGCTGACACAGAAATTCCCCTCTGACAGCGTCCAGGCACGAAGGTTGAATCAGGACCTGACAGTGGTCATTGCAGAACGTATGCTTCCCTTCTCCCTGGTGGAAGATGATGTCTTTGTGCGCTTCATGAAGAGTTTGTGCCCTCGGTGGGATGTCCCCTCTCGTCACTACATTAGTGGCGTTGCCATTCCAGCCCTGGCTTCTGAAATCAGAAGAGTACTCCAACAGGATTTGAAATGTGCAGTTGGAGGAAGTGTACATTTAACGAGTGACACATGGACAAGCGATCAAACAAAGTCTTATCTGTGTGTCACCGCGCAATGGGTATCCGTCAGTGCGAGCAGCCGACTGACTCGGAGAACAGCGACATTGTCCCTCACAATGCTCTCAGGGACACACACAGCAGAAAACATCAGCAGTAGCATCAGTGGTGTTGTTCAGTCCTGGTTGGCCCCCTTAAACCTAACAGTGGGCTGTGTAGCAACAGACAATGCCTCCAACTACCTAAAAGCAGCCCGCATCGCACAGCTAAACCACATTCAGTGCGTTGCGCACTGTTTGAACCTTGTGGTGCGTTCCGGATTGAGCAACGCATCTCCTGAAATAGGCAAGCTACTTAAGGTGGCCCGATCCATTTGCACCCACTTCAGGCAGTCCTGCTCAGCAACGGAGGCAATCGGCGCCATCCAACGTAGCCGTGGCCTTCCAGAACACAAATTCATTTTGGATGTGTGCACACGCTGGAACAGCACATTGCATATGCTGCAGAGACTCTGTGAGCAGAGATCAGCTATAAACGACTACATCACTGAGAAACAACACCACTCCAAATTTTTTGTCACACCACATCAGTGGCTCTGGATGCAAGAGCTGGTGGACATTTTAAACATATTCGATGAATGCACAACGCTACTGAGTGCAGACTATGCCACACTGGGCCAAGTTCTACCTGTGCTGAAGATCATAGAGGGGGTGCTGAGAAAACGCCATGCTGGGCTTTGTCAGCGCACCAGTGCTGTAGGCAGTCAAGTCCCCAGTCCTGCAGTTAGGCTTGCTGAATTCCTTCTGCAGGAGCTGGGCACCAACAAACACATCACTTCGATGAGGGGGGACCTGAAATATGTTGCTGCCGCATTCCTTCAACCACGGTTCCGGGATAGCACAACAAGGGCGGTGCTGCCAAACCAGAACCCTGACTTCCAAAGTGTAAAAACATATTTGACAGAGAAAGTCATGGAGTGCTGCCAGAGAGATGTGCTGGATGAGAAGGAGCTGGGGAAGAGTGAGGCTAGTAGGACTACTACCTCCCCTGAAGATAATATCTGCAGCAGTAGCACCATCACCAGCAGGAGGGGCGATGATGACGCCACAGCAGCTGCACCACCAACACGACATACAGACACAGGGGCATCTTCTCGAAAGTTCTACCTGTACTCCTCAATGGCAGTGGAGCTCAGTGTAAGCGGGAGCGGGCAGGGGGAATGTGCCAAAGCAGCCAGGAAAGGGTCAGCTTATGATGTGGCTATCCAGGAACTGGAAGCTTATGCCAGAGAGAGTTTCTCGGGGATGCAGAGCAGCCCAGAGAGTGATCCTCTCCTATACTGGGAGACAAAACTTGGCATTCGGCCAAATCTGAGCAAAGTCGCCATTTGGCATCTATCTTGCCCTCCCTCGAGTGTGTCCTCTGAAAGGCTTTTCGCCACCACCGGCAACATTGTTACCACCCGCCGAAGCAGACTCACACCGGAACATGTCTCCACCCTTGCCTTCATACGCTCCAACAGGGAATGGATTCCCAAGCAGCACCTCCCTCCACCACCACCAGCTGTCAGCAGAGTAGAGCAGTCATCAAGTGATGAGGAGGACCCCTGGGATGATGACACTGCTGCTAATGTGAGCCAGAGTTCTGAGGGACAATGAGGCAGAATGATATAATTGTGAGTGTGGTCACACTGAGGTGTCCCTCAGAACTTTGTCCAAACAAGCAGTCCCTGTCTGGCCTGGGCAGAGCCCAAAGCACTGGCAATATGTGGCGGAGCTTTATAATAACTCACATGCAGAGTCCAGTTGCGCTGCCTGACTGTGTGTGGCAGACTATGCAACAGCGTACACCCCTACTACACACACACAGAGTTTTCTATGCATCCCAGTGTACTTCGCTAGGGGTGGACGAAAGTCACCTGTCGTCGAAGCTTGTTTGCGGTGGGGGGGAGGCGCTTCGCTGCTCCCCCCGCGAAGTTCAGGCCGGGGGGGGAGGCTTCCCGCCTCGCCCCGGCCGAAATTCAGGCCGGGGAGGAGGCTTCCCGCCTCGCCTGGCCGCGAACTCGAAAGTTAAAAAAAAAAAACAACAACCCCGTGATAGGCTACGTGACGATTAACGTAGCCTATCACGGCTAGATCTGCAAAGTCAGCCGTGATAGGCTACGTAAATCGTCACGTAGCCTATCACGGGTGACTTAAAAAAAAAAAGCACGTACGCAAATGGCGGCCCCCATAGGGAGCCGCCATTCGTGTTCCTTATTTGGTCGCTGTAGTCTACGTAAATCTTTACGTAGACTACAGCGACCAAATAAGGAATGGGAATGGCGGCTCCCTATGGGGGCTGCCATTATCCGTACACGCTTTTTTTTTTTTTTAAGTCACCTGTGATAGGCTACGTGATGATTTACGTAGCCTATCACGGCTGACTTTGCAAATCTAGCCGTGATAGGCTACGTTAATCGTCACGTAGCCTATCACGGGGGCGTTTTTTTTTCTTCTTTTATTGCAACGGCGGCGGCGGCAGCCAGTCAAAAGACCGGCTGCCGCTCCCGCCCCGCACGAACACCCACCGAACCGCCGGCCGGACCCGCCGCCGGGAGGGACATTCAGCAGAGGTAAGTCCCATCCCGGGGGGGGTGCGGGGGGGGCGGAGGATTTCTCCCCGAAACTTGTTCGGGGAGAAATTCTATGCCATCCCTATACTTCGCTATCGACTGTATATGCGTATCTTTACCCCTCTGAATGTTAGTATGATTCTGATTCCCCAAATGTATGTATAGTGTCAAGGGCTCCTTGGAGGCCTCTCTCAGTCTAATCCAGTAGCCAAGTCCAGACACAGACAAAGGGATTCCTTTCAAAGCTTTATTCCTCTTTTACAACTTAACAACTCTACTGTTAGAAACTAGTTATGAGCAGCAGAGTACCTGTGCCCTAAGTTGGAACAGTTGGTCCCCGTTTGAAAGGGAATCACTGGCAGACCCTGAACTTATGGGCTAGGGAGAGTCCCTCCCCTTTTCCCTTGGATCCTCTGGGCGCAACCGTTGTTTGTGCGCCAACCGGGCACTACGCCTCCTTTCCGCGCCCTCCATTTGGCGCCGCTCTCTGCGTCGGCGTCGCGCATCCATCAAGTCTGCTTCCCGCGCTCTGTCACTCCCAGGACTGCTATCTAAGCTAGGAATGCTGGTGGGAGGAATCTCCGTCAGCTGTTGGCCCTGGGAAAGAGGAGCGCGCTCCTCTCCCAGGAGCAACTGCTCTTCCTCAGAATCAGAACTACTCTGGGATTCTATGGGCTCAGTGTCCACCCTGACATATAGTTCTAATTCTCTTGATGTGTGCTTTTAATTCATTTTAAATTCTTCTTTCATAAATCAAGGAATTGCTTTCAAAGACCTTGTTGTGGTCTCTCTCTGGACTCCCTCAGCTTTTGGGTTTTCCTAAGCACCAGGAGTTCTATGTGAAAAGAGCCCTCTGGTATGCGTCCAGTTTACATGTATGTGATATGCACCTCCACGTAAAACAAAGCATACTTCATAGAATCATAGGGTTGGAAGGGGCCTACAAGGCCATCGAGTCCAACCCCTTGCTCAATTTAGGAATCCAAGTCAGAGCATCCCCGACAGGTGGCTGTCCAGCCTCGTCTTGAATGCATTCATTCATAACATCAGGGATGCTGACTGACCATCTCCCTACGAGGGAAGCTTACAGCAGCTGGGCTTGTTTGGCTGGGAAAGCATTCTTGTTGCGGTTAACAGTAAGCAAACACAGAGATCACTGTGTACAATGATCTAGATTTAAAAAATTCTACCTGTGGACTTGAAGCAAGGAATTGTTAACTTTTTTTTAGAACTTTATATACACACAGAACAGATCAAAACAAAACACAGAAACAATTGCAACGTTGGGCTGGCTGGCTGCAGGCCTCAGTTCGGAGGAGGATGCAGTTCCCGCTCGATGGCCTCCACCCTTCTTTGAAGGTCGTCACCTGTGTGTAGAAAGAGAAGAATAAAGCACAATGGTAATATGCATCTTGCAGGCAGAGTTGTTAGCTCAGGTCAGGTGCCATTCTGTAGCACTACTTACAGGTCCTGCTGAGCCTCCGGACATCTGTCAAGAGACGCCTCAGGAGCACAAGAGGAGGGGCTTCATCTGTGGAAGAAGGGTGGCCTTCCTCCACAGATGCTGCTCCTCTTGCTGCTGGCTCTTCGATCTCCTCCTCCTCCTCCTCTTCCTCCTCCTCTTCTTCCTCTTCCTCCTCCTCCTCTCTGCGGCCCTCAGTGCCTCCTCCTCCAGCAAGGCACGATGCGCAGCTGTGGGATGTCACAGCAACAGAATGAATGCGTTCATATGTGTGGTGAGTGAACAAAACCACAGTCAGTGATTGATCTGTCTGTCACCATCCCCACTACCATAAGGACCACTGATTCTGTCCTCCCACCACAAGGTCTAATGATGAGGGGATAATTAGGGAGGCAGATCATACAGTACTGACAGTTTTGGTGTGATGGGGACTGTTGGACTTCTGTAAACATGCACAGGATTGCACTTCTAGTCACCCCACTTCTACATTTGCAATGCCATGGTATTTATTTATTCTGTTGCTGCGTTGCATAAATGCCACCTTTTTTCCTAGCGCAAGGAACCCAAGGCGGCCCACATTAGCCTCTTCCTCTCCATTTAACCCTCACAACAACAACACTCAGGTAGGCTGGGGCTTTCTGACTGGGCCAAAGTCACCCAGCGAGCTTCCATGGCTGAGCGGACTATACCCAGATCTCCAAGCTCCCAGTTCAACGCTTGCTCATCAGTTGACTTGAGTGCCAATGTCTTGGTAGAAAGGTGGGGTGCAAAAATCCAGCAATCACTACACGAAGAAGGATGACGTGCACACACCGAGAGGCTGGCCCTGTTGCTGCTGGGCTGGTGCCAGTCCCCCTGTGTGCACTGCAGAGACCAGCAGCAGCAGCATTTCCCTGGAAATGGACAGCGTGTCAGTGTGTAATATGAGTTGAAGTAGCCAGGCCCGCATAATCCTATGCATGTGGTTGTACAGGAAAAAGCCATGCAGTTCCCAGCATCCCTTCTTCAACCAGCCAAAGTGGCTGGAAGATGATGGGACCTTTTTCTGTCCAAGTTCAGCAAGCATAGGATTGCAGGCTAAATGTCAGGATTTGTTTGTTTCCGCATGAGACCACAAAGAGATAGCTTCATTTTTGGTACACATCCTTGTCTTCATATTTAGTTAAGCTTGATGATGGGATGGGATAACTATAACTTACCAGGCATATACCTCTGCGAAAATGGGGGCTGGCCTGCCTTGACCCACACTCTGTGGATGCGCCAGTAGTAGGCGGGGGGGGGTTGGACCGCGGTGCCCTCCTCTCGGCAGCAGCAATCCCCTCTCTGATGAAGGACTGCTTTAGTGCCTTCCATTTGGACCGCAATTGTCCCATCGTGCCATGGTGGCCCGCTCGCTCCATCCTCCTCTTTATCTGGACCCAATAAAGTTCATTGCGGCAGGAGGAGCTGCCAAACAGCACTGCCACCGCCTCGCTGCTCTTAATGTTGATGAGGAGGGCCTTGGTCTCCTCATGGTCCCACCTCCTGCCACGCACTGGTGCAGCCATTTTAGAGCAGCCACACTACTACACCCCCCCCAAGACAGCCACGCACAACCACCACTTAACTACACACACACAGACCAAACCAGACAAAAACACCACAATGCACAAACAACACTGATACAAGGAAATCCACTAAGCACCACCACTAACACACCACCACCACCACACAACAGAACTCCACCCACAAATCACCACGCAAACGCAGATGCAGACGACATTCAGGAAGTTAGCAGGAAGTTGACGACAGATTTTGCGGAAGCGGAGCTGCAGCCCCGTTTTTTTTTTATTTGTGAGGCGGTTTACAAGACCAGTAAACGTGAGGATCATCAAGCACAAATACACAGAAATTAATAAAATCACAGTCCCTGTCCGAGAAAACAAGACAGCGGGGGAGCGCACAGAGGGCGGGAAACATTTCAGGCAACATCGAAAAAAATATGTAAATAATTATGAAAATAGTGGGAAAGTTCGGGCCAAGGCAATCCCAACAATGGCGAGAGTGCGGCGGAAGCTACGGGGGGATTCCCCCCAAGGGAGAAAATACAAATACGTCAGCAATCCGGCCGACGGAAACTACGTTAATATTTGCGACGAATAGTCTTTTGTGGAATGGTGGAACGGGACGGGCGGCTGTTGGGCGTGGGGGATTTTTCAACGTTTGCTACGGATTTATTTACGTAACTTCCGAGGTGGAAAAAAACAACAACAGAGTATTTTGGGGGTTTGCGGACAGTGGAATGGGACAGAGGACACAAACTGCGGAAGTCAAGCGGGACGGTATGACCACAATTCCTACATCCCTAGTTAGGTCCAGTGGCTTTTGTGCTAGCCACAGGTACAATTTGCTTTTCCCAAGAAAAGCTGTCAAAGTAAAGAGCTATAATTTTTTTGTGCTCCCACATAAATCCATGGAATTTGGGGACCTAGCAGGCCCTATGGAGCTGACTGAGCCTGCCAAATTTCAGACAGTTAGGTCCCGTGGCTTTTGCGCTAGCCATGCGTAAAATGTCCTTTTCTCAAAGTCTAAAACAAAAAGTAAAAACTGTCAAGCCACCCAGGGGATTAGGGATCCTAATCAGAAGGTGTTTAAGGTGACCATTAGGAGGTCACTATCCCTAATCTCTGGTGTAGGGTTTTTTTGAGGTGCAAAAACCTCTCTCCCCCTGCTTTTCTTTTCTGCTCTTACATGCCCACTGTTGGGAGCTTGCCTGCAATGACATTCTGAAGAGGGAGAAGGAAGGGAAGAAAGAGCTCCATGTGAAATACTGGTATTTCACACAGCATCTGATTTTACTGCCCCAAGCTGGAACCTTTGGATTCTGCAGAGGTGTAGTCGCTTCAGTACAGCAAAGGATCCAGTCAGCCTCCATGAACTTCTTTCTCCCCCTCCACTTTAATTTCTGCTAATAGCTGTAGGACTCAAATAATCCCAAAGGGAGGGTTAGGACTATGTGGCGTCATGATCGAGAAACTGCTGGGGCTTTTAAATGGGTTCCACAGTGTTAAAAAGCTAGACAAGGCCTCAGCCACCTCACCTCACCTCATAAAGTTCATTTAAGTACGTGCAATCCTTGCAAACCCTGCACAGCCTCCTAAATTCCTCTGAAGTACCACCTCTCTGAAAGGAGCCACTTGGCTTAGGGAACGCTCTCTACCTCCCCCCCCCCGCTGCATTTCCAATCGCCATTCTTCTTTTCTTCTTCCTCCCCTATCCTGTTCTTTCTTTCCCTTCTTTATTCCACCCAGAGCCTATCTTGGGGAATTCTGAAAGCGAATTCTCTTTGGTGGGCAAGAGAGGCTCTGAACTGTACTTGACTTCATGCAAACAGCCAAGAGGGTTGGTTTGTCTCCTCCGCCTCACTCAAGCCTTTGAGAAGAGTGGGTTCACATGGTTGCAGAGAAACACATCTGGGGCGGTTTTGTTTGTCAGTCGCCATTATCCAGCAATGGAAGGGCTGTAGCTCAGCGGCAGAGCACACGCTTGGCATGCAGAAGGCCCCAGGTTCAACCCCCCGCAGCTCCAGGCAGGGCTAGGGAAGCATCCTGCCTGAAACCCTGGAGAGCCGCTGCTGCCAGTCAGAGTCCACAATACCGGGCTAGATGGACCCAGGGCCTGACTCGGTACAAGGCAGCTTCCTGTGTTCCTCTGAACAGAACGCTTTAATAACAAGAGGAGTTTGGGGTTTGTTTTTTAAGTGGAGGGGAGATAAATACTGCTCATTTATGCAATCCTATGTATGCCTACTCAGAAGCCCCATCACGTTTATAATGAGGCTTACCCTCAGGAAAGCGTGCATAGGATTCCAGCACGAGTTACTTCTGCAGGGAGGGTTGCACCCTGATGTTCTGCATGTTCACTCAGAAATAAGTCCTGAGTTGTGAGCATGGTACTGCAGGCTTACCACAGCTCTTTTTGCAGCTTGTGATGGGCAAAATGATAGAGCAGGAACCAGTGTTGATAATCACTTTCCAGGCTCAGTTGGTGATCGTGATGAAAAACCAGAAAGGGGAGGTGGTAGAAGGAGACCCCGTAAGTAAAAAATCCCAGTTGCAGAACCAGCGAGATACCAGGTGGGGCTCTGTTGCACGTAAGTGCGGGAACCTCCCCCTCTTTAAATGTTTCCTCCTTTATCTCTGTTCTATCATCTCCCCCCCACCCACCAACCTGAAATGAAGAATTGTAATTATGCCTGTCAGCTGTTGAAGAGTTTCTGATCCATTATATGGCATTAAATCCGTTAATTAAATTGGTTGACAGCCAGGCTGTTGCTTGATTTTTATTTTTGGTGGGCGTGGGGGGAGCTTTCTTTAATCCCTTAATTTATTTTATCTGTCTTTTCAAAAAACAGATTGAGGGACACAGCCCCACTCTTTCTGCATCTTCCTGTGGCAGGGAGTTCCACTGCCTGATGACATGCTTAACGTCCTGTTCTTTGTTTGCCTTCAATTTGCTACCTGTTCATTTCCTCCCTCACCCCTGTGCATGATGCTTAACTTTTCCCTCTTCCAAGAAAGAGCAAATCACTTTCCCCCACCTGCTTACCAGTCCTTGAAATCTTAAATCCTTCTGCCATATCCCCTCTCCCCTGAAACTGTCTTAAGCCAGAAATCCATGACTCTGTTATTAAACTTTCCTTTGTGATGATCCATGCTCTTTGTTTTGCAATCATTTTTTTTTACAGTTTTGCTGGATTCTTTCTGAAAGGGAAGTAATTCAGCACAGACATCCCATAAAGCATGCCCAAGATGCAGAGATGAAGTGAATACACCTGTCTGTGGGGGGTGGGGAGACTCTTGTGTTGTGTCTCTGTCTGAATCTGTGCTCTGGCTTTACCACCCTCCAAGAAGGAGAAGAGGAGCTGCTGAAGTCACTATTGACCAAATGCACCAGGGCTGGGTAATTCTTACACTTTGATGCTCCAAATTTGGTTCCTTAAAAACATTTGGTTAGCAAGAGTGAACTGCGCAGCGTCTCCCAGTTTTAAATTCAGTTCCTCAGTTTGACTGCATGTGCATCTAGCTCAGACACAAAGTTTGACACAAAGCTGATGACACAAAGTTTTGACCAACCAACGCGGCACTCTGTAGATGTGTTGACCGCGACTCCCATCAAAGCTTTGTTGAGGCAAAGCTGCCCTACAGTTAACCTGAATGACATAAACCCTTGTAAGCCTAGCTCCAAATTGGGTCAGAGTAGACCCATTGGAATTGATGAGTCATATGTCTAGAGCTAACCCACAATTTTTAATTCAGGGAAGGGTGTGCTGTACCACTGACTGGGGATGCGCTTGTTCCCGCCTCCGTCCCGCAAGCTGCTTAACCTTCTATAACACTTTACCAGTTTGAATTTCATTTAAGCTTCCTCTCCGGATGAGAGACTTTTGTGGCTGGCTTGCTGGAGTGCACTGGCACTCCAGCCCAGTGCCTCGCCACTTCCAGCAACCATGATCTGTTAAGCAAGAGCTCGTTAGCTCCAAATGAATTGTTAATTTGTCATCACGGAGACTGCCCCACGGCTAGAGCTGCAGCAGCTAATTGAGTCGCCCGTGCTGCGGGGCTGGACTGTTTAATGTGCTCTGCAAGGTGCCCTCTCGGGAGGGGGGATTAATCAGGCCAAGAGCTGCAACCCGACAGGAGGCGGGGCAGCTTCTCTGGCAAGCGTCCTGCTGCATCAGACCCAAGACCTTGCTAGTCCAGCATTCTGTTCCCACAGTGGCCAACCAGATGCCCCAATGGGAAGCCTGCAAGCAGGACATGAGCACAACAGCACCCCTCCTGCTCAGATTTCCCCAGTATACTGCCTCTGATACTGGAGGTAACGCATCACGGTCCTGACTAGAAGCCGTTGATAGCCTGCTCTTCCATCAATTGGTCCGATCTCTTTTTAAAGCCGTCCCAAGTTGGCTGCTGCTGCTGCTGCTGCTGCTGCATCTTTGTGGCAGAGAGTTCCATAGTTTGAATGATGCACGGTGTGAAGAAGTCCTTCTGCTTGTGGAGTCGTTAGGGTGTTTGTGAGCATTCCATATCATCACAGGAGCGCAACCAATGGGGTGGTGGGGAGGAAGTCTCCTTTAAGACCATCAGAAGAGCTGTACTGGAACAGACCAAAAGCGATGTATAGTCTAGCATTCTGTTCCCACAGTGGCCAACCAGATGCCTCTGGGAAGCCCATAAGCAAGACTTGAGTGCGAGTTTGTTTTTTAGATGCAGACAATTGCTTATTCATTTGTTTGTTTTTTAACCCAGAGCATGTGCAGAGGTGCTATTAAGTGAGTATTGCAGCCAGGTTGTTCTTTTCCTGGAGACAGCTCCTACAGGGTCATTGTCTCTGATCCTGCACCCTGTGAGTTTCTTTATAATGGGGGTAGAGAACCTCTGTCAGCTGGAGGGCCAATTTCCATTTCAGAGAAGCTCTCAGGGACTATACCTTCCAGTGGTGGGTGGGGCCAAAGGCAAAAGGGGAGGGGCCAAAATTACCAAAAAATGCTAGCATATTGTAGCTTAAAGCTCTTCCTGCTGTTTTGTTTTTTTGTATTTTTGGCCCTGCCCACCAGCGGAATGTGGCCCCCAAGATCAAATTCAGCCCTCAGTCTGAAAGGGTTGGTCCAGAGGGGTCATATGACCCCTCTACGAACTCATCATGCCACCATGGACCAATAGGCTGAGGTTTTAGAGCCCTAACAGGTACAGGTGTGGAAATGGCCCAAAGGGCCTTTCCCAAACCCTCCCTGGATACTACAAGCTTACCTGCAATCTGCCCCATCCCTCTGGACATATTTAGAAAGCTGTAAAGGTTTCCCTATTCAATATGAATATGAATATGAACTTGAGCACGCTCCGGGAGAGAGCGCAGGACAGGAAGGCCTGGCGTGCTATGGTCCATGGGGTCACAAAGAGTCGGACACGACTGAACGACTGAACAACAACAAAGGTTTCCCAAAACCTATGCTCACCCCTGTAAAGTGACTTTTGAGATGCAGAAGACACAGATAAGCAAAGGAATCCACAGAATATCAGGATCCAACCACAATGTTCCCCTCTGTTGTTAGACAGTTTTATGTTAGCCAGACACTCTAGACACATCTAAAATGCTGCTAGGGCTCTCCAAAAAAAGTATGCTCACCCTGTAAAGTGACTTTGTATCATTAATCCCCACATTGAGATGTAGAAGCCATCCCCACAGAGCATCAGGGTTATATTATTCAAAGTGTAGCAGACTTTTATTTTCCCTGTTGGGGAAATAAAAAGCAGAAAAACAAAAGTTGCAACATTTCAGATCTGAAGCAAAAGGATCCTTTTACAACAACTCAGTAAGGAAGACAAAATTAAGCATTTTGTAAAATCCATAAAAATAAAAGTCACAGGAGCTACAACCACCCCTCGAAAGTAGACATGCTGTAAACACCACTAAGGTTTAGGGGGCGCAGAATCAAGAGGTGCTGTTTAGCAAGAGTTGGGATAGGGAGACTATACTTTAAAATGGAAATAAATTCTCATTTTAAATGTGCTTTGCCTGTTTTCCTTGTAAACTAGCTGTTAGCAGTATGGTAAACTTAGTAATCCAAGCATCTGATCCTAGAGATTGTGGAGTTCCCTAATTCCTGAGAGAGAGAAGATTTTGCAATAGCTGTTATGTACATAGGAAACAAAAGTGAAATTTTAATTAAAAAATAGACACCGTGCAGCACATCTATTGCTACGTAGGAGAAAATTGTACTGTGTAGAACAATGCAACCAGTGCTTGGAGACTCTGATTAGCAAGTCAGGGATGGGTGGGGTTTGCAGGCATATGCTATATTCAGTAAACAAAGGTATCTCCAGTAGCTATGCCTTAAGCCTATCAACTGTATTCATGGGTGCCTGGGAGGTGGATATGGTGGTAAAGTTGAAGTGGGGAAGTAAGCATTTTTGTAAGAATCACGAGGGTTGCAACAACTCTGTAAGGTAAACAAAATTAAGCATTTTGTAAAAATCAGAAAATAAAGGTTACAAGGGTTACAACAACCCTCAAGGTAGACATGCTGTAAGTTTGCTGGGACCGACCTCACTCTCTGTATTCCAAAAGGAGGGCAATAAGCATAGAAATCACAAAGGTTGCCAAGTAAAGCCTATTACAAACATCCTGTGCTGTAATCCAATCACCACCCCCTGTGTATTCCAAAAGGTGGGGGTATATGCTGGTAGAGTTGAAGGGGGAAAACTAAACTTTTTCTTTCTTTCTTTTTTAAGAATCATTTTGAAAGAATCAACTTTTATCACTAATTCCCAAAATGGAACTAGATCCCAAAGGGTGATAGAGGTGAAGGGGAAAAGTAAGCTTTGTAAGGATAATTTTGAAAGAATCATCAAACATAGAAAACACAGGGGTTGCAAGTAAAACCTTCAAGGGTCTTTAAAAAGTAAATTATTCTTTAAGTGCCACTTAGATTTTATAAAAATCCTACATGCGGAGTCAGAAAACAGGGGCTGCCCTTTAGAAAAGAGTAGGGGTCAATGGTCTAGACTTCTAAATAGAAATAAAGTCTCACTTTTGCTACTGGCAGCTGCATAAAATGTATTAATCTAAGCACCTGAACTTGGAGAATGTGGGGTTCCCTAATTCTTGAGAGACAGAAGATTTTGCAGTAGCAGCCTTTTAAGCTGCTATGTACATAGGAAACAAAAGTGAAATTTTAGTTAAAAAATTAGACTGTTTGCAACCCATCTATTTATATGTAGGGGGAAATTGTACTGCTAGTTGTAGCTGTTAACAGCAGCCTTGTAAAGTAGGCCTGCAGTCTCCATCGGTACTTAAAGTGGGGCACCTTCTGTTTTTAACTCTAGAAGTAACCCCACAGATCACCAGGGTTATATTATTCAAAGTGTAGCAGCCTTTTATTTTCCCCACTGAGAAAAGAAGTAAGCATTTTGTAAAAAGCAGAAAAACAAAGGTTATGATGTTTCAGTTCTGAAGCAAAAGGAACCTTTTACAACAACTCTGTAAGGAAGGCAAAATTACACATTTTGTAAAAATCAGAAAGTAAAAGTTGCAAGGGTTACACCAGCCCCTCAGGGTAAACATGTTTTTAAACACCACTAAGATTTTGTAAAAATCCTTTGTCTGTTTTTCTTTGTAAACTAGCTGTTAGCAGTTGGTAAATGTATTGATCCAAACTCCCATTATTGGAGAGTGTGGGATTCCCTAATTCCTGAAAGACAGAAAATGTCACAGTAACAGCCTTTAAGTTGCTATGTACAGAAGTAACCATTACAGATATATGTAGAATATAGCTGTGAGCTCACCAGGTGCTTCTGAGAGCTCCAACTGAATTGGAGGGGTGCGGCCTGAGTCCTCCCAGCAGCTGACTGGGCGGGAAGCTTCAGTCTGTTTCCCGCCTCCCAGATGAGCAGAGCAGAGCAGAGCAGAGCAGAGCAGAGCAAGCTGCTCCAGCTGGTCCAGGGACTACAGAAGCAGGCAAGCTCCCAGAGAGCGAGCGGACAGAGCGAGCGGACAGGGGGAGCAAACAGGAGTTGGCCAGGGGAGTTCGGCAGGGGAGGTCAAGGGGGAGGCCCCTAACATTTTTTTAATTATTTTTATTTTTTATTTTAACTAACTTTTTTCCATTTATTTGTCTTGTAACACACACTTCCACACCAGTGGGACTCTGCTTTTAACTTCTACTGAGTAGAGGAGCAGGCACAGGCTAGTCTAGAACAATCACAAAGCTAGACACAAAAAGGGAAAAGAGGCTATGGAAGGACAAGACTCTCCAGTGGTGGTGACCTGCAAGGCCTGTGCCATGTTTGTTTTCTTGCCTGAGAACAACATGGCCTACACCTGCAACAAGTGCAAGTTGATCACGCTGCTGGAGGAAAAAGTAAGTGGACTGGAGCGGCGACTGTCGACCCTCCGGGGAATAAGAGAACACGAAGAGTTCTTGGACAGAATGGGGGAACTACAGCAGCAAAGGGCAGACCAGAAGCTTGAAGAGCAACAGCAAGCTGAGGCAGTGGGAAATGCTGAGGTGAAGAAAAATGGAGTAGAGGATACTCCTTGGAAAAGGGTGACAGTTAGGAGAAGAAGAACTAGACGCCACTCTGCACCAGTGGAAGCAGTGGAGCTGTGGAACCGATTCCAGGTACTTGCGGATGAGACTGGAGGACAGCCTGCAGAGGAAGAATCACAGGGGAACCTGCATGAGAGTGAGCAAGAGGCTGAAGGTCAGTCAAACAGAGGCGATGAAACCCAGGCCTACAAGAAGAAGAAGAGAAGAGTGGTAGTAGTGGGAGACTCCTTGCTGCGTGGGATCGAGACCCAAGTATGTCGTGAAGACCCATGGACTCGACAGGTATGTTGTCTCCCGGGAGGACAGATTAGAGACGTGACTGAAGGGTTGCCTGCACTCATAAAGCCCACTGACAGGTATCCCTTTCTTCTCATCCATGTGGGAACAAATGATACCGCCAAGCGGAGCTACGAAGAGATCACGTCAGACTTTGAAGCTTTGGGAAGGAAACTCAAGAACTTTGGGGCCCAGATAGTTTTCTCATCCATCCTTCCAGTAGTTAGAAGAGGGATAGAAAGGGAACGAAAAATACTCCGGGTGAATGACTGGCTACGAAGGTGGTGCCGACGAGAGAGATTTGGATTCTGGGACCACGGGCTATACTTCCTGGAAGATGGGCTGTTGGCTAGGGATGGGTTGCACCTCACAAAGGCTGGGAAGAATGTGTTTGGCCACAGCATGAAGAACTTCATCAGGAGGGCTTTGAACTGAATCCTACGGGGAAGGGAGATGTAATGTTGGGGGTAACAATGGACATAGGCGCATGCACTGCAATGGAGAGAACAGCTCTGATAGTGCCCAATAACAGTCTTCAGACACGTGTAGGAAGAAAGCCAGACTATGAAGCACATGGTCTTCGATGTCTATATACTAATGCCCAGAGTATGGGAAACAAACAGAACGAACTTGAACTCTTAATACAAGAGGGAAATTATGACCTGATAGGTATAACTGAGACTTGGTGGGATGACTCTCATGACTGGAATACAGCAATGGAAGGATATCACTTGTTCAAAAAGAACAGGAGGAACAGAAAGGGAGGTGGGGTTGCACTGTATGTGCAAAATACATATCTCTGCACAGAAATACAGGAGGAGGAGCTTGGTAGCCCCATCGAGAGCATCTGGGTTGAAATAAATGGAGCAAAGAATAAAAGGAACCTGGTGGTCGGAGTCTACTACCAGCCACCCAACCAAGGAGAAGATGAGGATGAAACTTTTGAAAAGCAAATAGCCAATGTTTTAAGGAAGCATGATGTAGTAGTAATGGGGGACTTCAATTTCCCCGATATTTGTTGGGAGACAAATCCTGCAAAACATGGCCCCTCCAGGAAATTCCTGACTTGTGTGACGGATAACTTCCTCCTACAGAAAGTAGAGGAAGGAACTAGAGGATCGGCTATCCTTGACTTGATCCTAACCAACAGAGATGACTTAGTGGATAAAGTAGCAGTTACAGGAACTCTGGGGGAAAGCGACCATGTTGTACTTGAGTTCTTGGTTCTAAGGGAAGCAAAAGCCGAGTGTACTCAAACGCGTACCCTGGATTTTAGGAAAGCTGATTTTCATAAACTCAGAACAATGATCAGTAAGGTCCCATGGCAAGCAATGCTAGCGAGAAAAGGAGTCCAAGATGGGTGGGAGCTTTTAAAAAAGGAAATTCTCAAGGCACAATCACAAGCAATTCCAACAAGAAGAAAAGGTGGAAGACAACAGAAGAAGCCAATGTGGCTTCACAAAAAGCTTAGGGATGACCTGAAAACAAAAAAGGACACATCTAGGAAGTGGAAAGAAGGCCAAGTAACAAAGGAAGAGTACAGGCAGGTAGCACAGAATTGCAGGGGTGGCGTCAGGAAGGCTAAAGCTGAGAACAAGCTGAGGTTAGCAAGAGATGCTAAAAACAACAAAAAGGCTTCCGTCAGCTACGTGCATAGTAAAAGACAGAGGAAAGAAATGGTGGTTCAGCTATTAAATAAGGATGGCAAAACGATAACAGATGACAAAGAAAAGGCAGAGGTGCTCAATTCCTACTTTGGCTCAGTCTTCTCCCAAAAGAGGGTCTATGACCCCCCTGGCAAAGGCGAAGTACAGGCTGGAGGGGCAGGATTGCAGCTTGAGATGGACAGGCATATGGTCAAGGAACACCTCATTACTTGGAATGAGTTCAAATCTCCAGGGCCAGATGAACTGCATCCTAGAGTCATAAAGGAACTGGCAGAAGAACTCTCAGAACCGCTGTCTATTCTCTTTGAGAAATCATGGAGGACGGGGGAAGTGCCAGATGACTGGAGGAGGGCTAACGTTGTCCCTCTCTTCAAAAAGGGTAAAAAGGAGGAACCTGGGAACTACAGACCACTCAGTCTGACATCAATCCCTGGGAAAATTCTGGAGCAGATCATAAAGCAATCCATCTGTAAGCACCTTGACAACAATGCCGTGATTACTCGAAGCCAACATGGATTTGTCAAAAACAAGTCCTGCCAGACAAATCTGATCTCATTTTTTGATCAAGTAGCCTCCCTTGTAGACCATGGGAATGCTGTAGACATCATATACCTCAACTTCAGCAAAGCTTTCGACAAAGTGCCCCATGATATCCTGATGAGCAAACTAGCTCAAAGTGGGCTAGATGAAACAACGATCCGGTGGATCCACAGCTGGCTACAGAATCGGACTCAAAGAGTGCTTCTCAATGGGACCTTCTCCAAGTGGGGAGAGGTAAAGAGTGGGGTACCGCAGGGCTCAGTCCTGGGCCCAGTGCTCTCCCACATTTTTATTAAGGACTTGGAGGAGGAGGTGCAGGGAATGCTGATCAGATTTGCAAATGACACAAAATTGGGAGGGATAGCTAATACTTTGGAAGACAGAAACAAAATTCAAAGTGATCTGGATAGACTGGAGCACTGGGCAGAAAACAACAGAATGACATTGAATAGGGATAAATGCCAAGTTCTGCACCTAGGAAAAAGAAACCAAATGCACAGTTACAAGATGGGGGATACGTGGCTCAACCACGCTACAAGCGAGAAGGATCTTGGAATTGTCATCGATCACAAGCTGAATATGAGCCAACAATGTGATGTGGCTGCAAAAAAGGCAAATGCTATTTTGGGCTGCATTCATAGAAGCATCGCTTCCAAATCCTGGGAAGAACTAGTTCCCCTCTACTCAGCACTGGTTAGGCCTCATCTGGAGTACTGTGTCCAGTTCTGGGCACCACACTTTAAGAAGGATGCAGACAAGCTGGAGAGGGTTCAGAGGAGGGCAACAAAGATGATCCGGGGACTGGAAACACAGCCCTATGAAGAGAGACTGAAAGAACTGGGCCTGTTTAGCCTTGAGAAGAGAAGACTGAGGGGAGACAGGATAGCGCTCTTCAAGGACTTGAAAGGTTGTCACAGAGAAGAAGGCCAGGATCTCTTCTCGATCATCCCAGAGTGCAGGACACGGAATCATGGGCCCCAGTGACAGGAAGCCAGATTCCGGCTGAACATCAGGAAAAACTTCCTGACTGTAAGAGCAATACGACAACGGAACCCATTACCTGGGGAGGTGGGGGGCTCTCCCACACTGGAGGCCTTCAAGGCGAGGCTGGACAGCCATCTGTCAGGGATGCTCTGACTTGGATTCCTGCACTGAGCAGGGGGTTGGACTCGATGGCCTTGTAGGCCCCTTCCAACCCTACTATTCTATGATTCTATGATTCTAGAAAGTGCTTCCAGCCCCCAACCTCCGGTATACGTAGGGGAAATATACTGTGAAAGAAAACTTTTCTTCTGTTTATTTCCAAGTGTTCACTCTTATCATTCAGCTGAACACAAGACAGACAGACATGTATGGAAGAGGATCTGTGGATCCACTTAATAAATATATAATTCTCAGGGTATTTATACCTGGATACAGACAAAGGCATGTTTGGCAACAGTGGACTGGATACAAAATCCAACATAAGGGCCGAGAAAATCATTCATTGGCTACACATCAGATTCAAGCTTGTCTCACACAATCTACATAATCACGTTGTAGTAAAAATGTAACCTAAAAGCCATTGTATGTGTCTTAAGCAGCACATAGTACTATAAGAGCTGCGCATGCCTGGAATGAGTGGACAGTAACCCTAAGATAAGGTTGCCAAGCAAACCGCTGGCAACCAATCAAAAGTGACACGCTGGCTGAGGAATGCAAGCTAAGTGATAAAACTGTAGCGCGGAGGTTGCCGGGGGTCGACTCTGCTTTGAGCATGAGCTCCTCTGTCGAACTGTTTGCAAACAGTAAAATCGAGTTGGACCCAGCCTGAAGTTGACTCTCCTCTTTGGGGCAGATTGGACTAGCCTCCAGGGGGCGAAACTAGCATTTTGTGCAACAAACTGGCGAGCTGGCAGGAGTCCCTTGGACCACCCTGGGGTCAAACGACAGAACCGGCAAAGGTGCCTGTGGGGCGCGCCGGACCGCCTTTGAGGTCTGCCACGGCACCAGAGAACGGGGGTCGGGACACCCAGGAGGTTAAAGGCGTGGACTCCATTGATTGAGCCAACCAGGCTGAACGGGTCTGAAGAGACGGCACTAGGGTGCTGGGCGGAGTAAGTACTTGATTTCCCTTCTGTCTTTCTGTTTGAGTTGCCTTCGGAGCGTCTGAGGTTTGTCAGACTCCGTGTACTAAGATGTCGAAAGGCAAGCTGGTTACACTCTGTCAATTGGAATGGCCAGCATTTGGAATTAGTTGGCCAGACATAGGATCCTTTGGTGTAAATCTTGTAAATGCTGTATATAAAAATGTGGTGAATAATGGGCAATGGGATCAATTCGCCTATATTGAAGGTTGGTTGAATTGGTGCGGAAAGAATCCCCCTTAGTTACAGAAGTGTAAATGTGCAAATGTGTTACTGGCAAAGGACCGCAGGGGCAAGAGACCCCGGGTGGTGTCTGAATCAAGTAGTGAGAGATAAATTTGCCTCAGGGAAGGTGAGGTTATCAGCATTTGGATGAGTGCCGACCAAAATCCACTGAAGGCGAGAAAAGGTTGAATATAAAGTTCAATATTGTAACGTCATGATGGTACGCTCCGAGGTGAAGCCCAAAGCCCCTGTTCCCCCCGATTCAAGCCCCACGGAAGGAGCTTGAAGACTGGGAGACCCTGCCCCAGGTGCCCTGAGCTCCCCCCGGTCTGATTCGGTCTGTTAGGTTGGGAGGAGAGGTTGTTGGGGGAGGGAGGGGGCCCTCCAGAGACAGTTTGTCTGCTACCGTATCCACGTTTGTTAGAAGAAGCAAAAGCAGTTAAAAAAGTTGCAACTTCTGAAGAAAGATATTTGTTTGATGACTTAAAGACTGTGGCAAAATCAAGAAACAAAGACAGAGCAAGTTCTTAAAATATCAGGGTCTGTGTGAGCTTATCTCTGTCAGCCTGCTCAGAGCAGAGCCAAGGGGGACTTGCCTAACCCCCCTTCGCCGCGGCTGGTTTAGCCTTAGCAAGCAGAGAGGCTGGAGGTGTCTGTGAGGACCTGACAAAAGAGTGAGATTTGCAAAAAAACAAACAAACAAGAAAAGCATCACAGCTGGAAAGCTGAGCAGCACTGCTCTGTTCTTACCTGTGGAGGAATCTAGAAGAGGTGTAAGGTTACACCTTCCCCATTCGAACTGATGAAGAGACACAGAGCTTTTGTTAAGAACATCCCTTCTTTATGGCCCAAAGCCTTCTTTGTTAGAGGCACTCTGCACATGGACTGGAACTTTGGACAGTTAAAGACTTGCCATAAAAAGTACTGTGGGGCTTGTCATAGCCTTAAACTCCCGTTGTTGTAGATTGTGTGTTTGTTTGTGATCAGCTCAGTGTACAGTTTGATTTGTGATTTCAACACTCAGATAAAAAGCTGCATTTGACTGAAAGAACTGGGTATATTTAGCCTTGAGAAGAGAAGACTGGGGGGAGATCTGATAGCACTCCTCAAGTACTTAAAAGGTTGTCCCAGAGAGGAAGGCCAGGATCTCTTCTCGATCATCCCAGAGTGCAGGACACGGAATAATGGGCTCAAGTGACAGGAAGCTGGATTCCAGCTGAACATCAGGAGAAACGTCCTAACTGTTAGAGCAATACGACAATGGAACCAATTACCTGGGGAGGTGGTGGGCTCTCCCACCCTGGAGGCATTCAAGACGAGGCTGGACAGCCATCTGTCAGGGATGCTCTGATTTAGATTCCTGCACTGGGCAAGGGGTTGGACTCGATGGCCTTGTAAGCCCCTTTGTTGTTGTTGTTGTTCAGTCGTTCAGTCATGTCCGACTCTTCGTGACCCCATGGACCATAGCACGCCAGGCCTTCCTGTCCTGCGCTCTCTCCCGGAGCGTGCTCAAGTTCATATTCATTGCATCCGTGATGCTATCTAGCCATCTCATCCTCTGCCGTCCCCTTCTCCTTTTGCCTTCAGTCTTTCCCAGCATCAGGGTCTTTTCCAGGGAGTTTTCTCTTCGCATTAGGTGGCCAAAATATTGGAGCTTCAGCTTCAGGATCTGTCCTTCCAATGAGCACTCAGGGTTGATTTCCTTTAGGATTGACTGATTTGACCTCCTTGCAGTCCAGGGGACTCGTAAGAGTCTTCTCCAGCACCACAGTTCGAAAGCATCAATTCTTCGGCGCTCAGCCTTCCTTATAGTCCAGCTCTCACAGCCATACATTACTACTGGGAAAACCATAGCTTTGATTAGACGGACCTTTGTCGGCAAGGTGATGTCTCTGCTTCTTACTATGCTGTCTAGGTTGGCCATAGCTTTCCTCCCCAGGAGCAAGCGTCTTTTAATTTCATGGCTACAGTCACCGTCTGCGGTGATCTTGGAGCCCAAGAAAGTAAAATCTGTCACTGCTTCCATTTCTTCCCCTTCTATATGCCAGGAAGTGATGGGGCCAGATGCCATGATCTTCGTTTTTTCAATGCCGAGTTTCAAACCAGCTTTTGCACTCTCCTCTTTCACCCTCAACAAGAGGCTCTTGAGATCCTCTTCGCTTTCTGCCATTAGGGTGGTATCGTCCACATATCGGAGGTTGTTGATAATTCTCCCAGCAATCTTAATTCCGACCTCCCAGCAATCTTAATTCCGACCTCTGATTCATCCAACCCGGCATTTCTCATGATGTACTCTGCATATAAGTTAAATAAGCAGGGTGACAATATGCAGCCTTGTCGTACTCCTTGCCCAATTTTGAACCAATCGGTTGTTCCATGTCTGGTTCTTACTGTTGCTTCTTGACCCTCGTACAGGTTTCTCAGGAGACAGGTAAGGTGGTCTGGTACTCCCATCTCTTTAAGAATTTGCCACAGTTTGTTGTGATCCACACAATCAAAGGCTTTAGTGTAGTCAATGAAGCAGAAATAGACGTTTTTCTGGAATTCTCTTGCTTTCTCCATGATGCAGCGAATGTTGGCGATTTGATCTCTAGTTCCTCTGCCTCTTCGAAACCCAGCTTTTACTTCCGGTAGTTCTCGGTTCACATACTGCTGAAGCCTAGCTTGTAGGATTTTGAGCATCACCTTGCTGGCATGTGAAATGAGCGCAATTGTGCGGTAGTTTGAACACTCTTTGGCGTTGCCCTTCTTTGGAATTGGAATGTAAACTGACCTTTTCCAGTCTTGTGGCCACTGTTGAGTGTTCCAGATTTGTTGACATATTGAATGCAGCACTTTAACAGCATCATCTTTTAGGATTTTAAATAGTTCGGCTGGAATACTGTCATCTCCGCTAGCTTTGTTGTTACTAATGCTTCCTAAGGCCCACTTGACTTCACTCTCGAGGATGTCCGGCTCAAGTTCAGTGACCGCACTATCATGGCTATCAGGGACATTCAAATCTTTCCTGTATAGTTCTTTTGTGTATTCTTGCCACCTCTTCTTAATCTCATCTGCTTCTGTTAGGTCCCTGCCTTCTTTGTCTTTTATCATGCCCGTCTTTGCACAAAACGTTCCCTTGAGATCTCCAATTTTCTTGAAGAGATCTCTAGTCTTTCCCATTCTGTTGTTTTCCTCGATTTCTTTGCATTGTTCATTGAAGAAGGCCTTCTTGTCTCTCCTTGCTATTCTCTGGAACTCTGCGTTCAGTTGGGTATATCTTCTCCTTTCTCCCTTGCTTTTCGCTTCCCTTCTTTCGTGAGCTACTTGTAAAGCCTCATCAGACAGCCACTTGGCTTTCTTGCATTTCTTTTTCTTGGGGATGGATTGAGTTGCTGCCTCCTGAACAATGTTACGGACCTCCGTCCATAGTTCCTCAGGCACTCTGTCTATCAGGTCTAATCCCTGAAATCTATTCCTCACCTCCACTGTATATTCATCAGGGATATGATTTAGGTCATACCTGAACGGTTTAGTGGTTTTCCCGACGTTCTTCAATTTAAGACGAAATTTTGCAAGAAGCAGCTCATGATCTGAGCCACAGTCAGCTCCAGGTCTTGTTTTTACTGACTGTATGGAGCTTCTCCATCTTTGGCTGCAAAGGACATAATCAATCTGATTTCGATATTGACCATCTGGTGACGTCCATGTGTAGAGTCGCCTCTTGTGCTGTTGGAAAAGAGTGTTTCCTATGATCAGCATGTTCTCTTGGCAAAACTCTATTAGCTTTTGTCCTGCTTCATTTTGTACACCAAGGCCATGCCTGCCTGTTATCCCGGTGATTTCTTGATTTCCTACTTTAGCATTCCAATCCCCTATGATGAAGAGGACGTCTTTTTTTGGTGTTAGTTCTAGAAGGTGTTGTAGGTCTTCATAGAACCGATCAACCTCAGCTTCTTCGGCCTCAGTGGTTGGGGCATAGACTTGAATTACTGTGATGTTGAATGGTTTGCCTTGGATTCGTACTGAGATCATTCTATCATTTTTAAGATTGTACCCCAGTACTGCTTTTCCCACCCTTTTGTTGACTATGAGTACTACTCCATTTCTTCTAAGGGATTCTTGCCCACAATAGTAGATATGATGGTCACCTGAATTAAATTCGCCCATGCCTGTCCATTTTAGTTCGCTGATTCCCAAGATGTCGATGTTCAATCTTGCCATCTCATGTTTGACCACCTCCAGCTTACCTTGATTCATTGATCTGACATTCCAGGTTCCTAAACAATATTGTTCTTTACAGCATCGGATTTTCTTTTCACCACCAGACACATCCACATCTGAGTGTCCTTTCGGGTTTGGCCCAGCCGCTTCACTCTTTCTGGCGCTACTTGGAAATACCCTCTGCTCTTCCCCAGTAGCATATTGGACACCTTCCGACCTGAGGGTCTCATCTTCCGGCGTCATATCTTTTAGCCTTGTGATACGTTCCATGGGGTTTTCTTGGCAAGAATACTGGAGTGGGTTGCCATTTCCTTCTCCAGTGGACCACATTTTGTCAGAACTCTCTGCCATGACCTGTCCGTCTTGGGTGGCCCTGCACGGCATAGCTTATGGCTTCACTGAGTTACGCAAGCCCCTTCGCCACAACAAGGCAGTGATCCATGAAGGGGTGTAAGCCCCTTCCAACCCTACTATTCTATGATTCTATGATTTCCAAGGCTTTGATTTCATTTACCCTAATGAAGCATACAGATACAAATTTCTAGAGATTCACAGACTACAAAGGAAACAGCCTTCAAAAAGTTCAAAGAGAAACTACGAAAGTTAGTTTCCCTTTAAAAAGGGGGGCAGCAAATTCTCTTAACTTAAGAGGTGAGAGAGAGAGAGTCCCCCACTCTCCTGTGATACTTCTAAGCCCAGCTGTGTTTCTGAAGCCTAAGAAAGTTCCTGCCCCATGTGTTCCAGCTCTTTCTCAAAATCTGAACTGTTGTGATGTTCCATTTGCTCAGAGGCAAACCTGACACTCTGCCAAAACTCATGCAGTGTGGAGTTGCCGATGCAAAAATGGTGGCTTGAAACTCTTTCCACATATGAGAACGCCCTTCCCTTGATTTTGATGGGCCCTGACCATGCAGTCAGAGGAGCAGTATAATGGTTAGATCTGCTCCACCATGCCCTACTAAAGAAAACAAATGTTTTCCAGTCATGGTGTTAGATTTTAATGATATGAAAAAGGTATAAAAGAAGGCAGAAGAAAGTAGCAGACAAAAAGGCTTAAAAAAGAAAGAAAGCTTATCCCAAATGTGTGTCGTTGAGATTAGTAAGAAGATCTAAGCAAGCGAGTCTCTGTCGAAGCAATGGCAAACAGCCTAACTTGCAGAGAAGACAAAGAGTTAAAACTGGTGCATGGCACAGAGAATTTGAAACATGATCTGCAGAACAGGCAAGCCAAAAGATAAGTGTGCCTGTTACAAGAGGGAGGCTATAGTAGCCATAAAAAGGGGTGAAGCCCCCGTATGAAGCTTTACCAAAATATTACCCACTAGAAGTGGACAATGAAAATAAAAAAGGCTTTTCTTAAATTGAAGCAAGCCTTAATATCACCGCCTGCTTTAGCCGTATCAGACCCCAGATCATGAAATTTTTAGAGCTATGGTGCACATGAGAGCACATAAAAAAGTGCCATTCCTGGAAAAAGGAAAAGGCAATGCTGGCAGCCACCATGGGCGGAGATATATACAGCAGCTTGAGAGCACAGAAGCGACCAGGGGGGGGGGGGGGCAGAAAAGGAAAGGGCCAACCGGGGCTCAATAAATGTGCGTATTGCCGAGAGAAGAGACATTGGAAGAAAGATTGTCCAGAGCTGAAAGAAAAGAGACTCACCCTGAAGGCTGCCAAATGCTGGCAGGGTCCTCCAGTGGGGGGGAGTCTAGCTGAAGGGCCACCACCCTACGAACAAACGCTCAGGAGAATCCCAAGATAAAAGTAAGGGTTGGTGGCGAGGACTGTAAAGCCCTAGTAGATACTGGAGCCACATTTTCTATGATTCCTGTGAAGCCCCCCAGCCAGAGAAAGTGGAAAACATGTAACTATAAAAGAAATTAAAGGGAAAAAAAACAAACTAAATTGCCCATGTGTAAGCCCCTCCTCACGAAGACTGGAAATAACATACTGGAACATGGCTTTGCTCACAGGGTTCATTGGAACACATATGTCCACTTACCACAACAAGGTGACGATCCAGCAAGTGAGATGTCCCTCCACCACCCCTACCCCTGGAGCTCACCTGTAATATTCCTGAACACAGTTAACCTTGTGGTGAATAAATTTTTAAAAATAATTTAAACAAAAACTATAAAGGTGAGATCAGTTACAATAAATATCATTCTATATTCCTGGCTTGAGAAACATCTTCTTTGTTTGCATCAGTATAGAAAACAAAAGGTAACCATTAGCCTTTCTAGACGAGGCTTTTATTATGGACATGAGTGTCCAATATGTGATTGGAACATACAGCGGAATTTAGTTGCAGTCTTATGGTGTGCGCTGTATGTAGGGTGGGATCCTGTCAACTCATAACCTTACAAGCATTTTCCTTAACGGGGGGCCACTGATAGAGAGAATGGGATATCTGCCTGACTTAAGTTGGTGGGAGACAGGTGTTTGTGGAATAAAGTCACAGAATATTAGAGTTGGAAGGTACCTTGGAGGTCATGTAGTCCTGCTCAGTGCAGACATCTTGCAACTAAAAACAAGTGAATATGACATGCAGAAGATGGTTTAGTAGTACATGGAGAATGTAGCAAGTGAATTAGAAGGTTTTTAAGTTTCCTCTAAGATTAGTATACAGAAAGTCAGAGAATAAGGAAAATAATTTATGTATTTATTTATTTATTTACAACATTTATCTACCACTCCACATCTAAACAGATTCCAGAGCGGTGAACAACAAGAGATAAAACGAACAAAAGATAAAAAGAAGAAACATTATATTAAGATCATCCTTTGCACAACAAAGTGCCAATAAAATTGAGGCTGGTTGACCAAGGAAGGTTTCCTGGAAAAGAGCTGTTTTCAGGAGGTGTTGAAAACAACCCAGTGTTGGCGCCTGCCTGACCTCCAGAGGCAGGGAGTTCCAGAGGACGGGAGCCACCACACAGAAGACTCTTCTCCGGGTGGATTCCAGTCGGGCCATAGGTCCATGTGGGACCACCAGGAGCATGCCCTCTGAAGACCTCAGTGACGGGTCAGGTTGGTAAGGGAGAAGGCACTCTCTCATGTTTCCTGGTCCCACGTTGTTTAGGGGCTGTCTGATGAGGCTTTACAAGTAGCTGAAGAAAGAAGGGAAGCGAAAGGCAAGGGAGAAAGGGGAAGATCTATCCAACTGAATGCAGAGTTCCAGAGAATAGCAAGGAGAGACAAGTAGGCCTTCTTCAATGAACAATGCAAAGAAATCGAGGAAAACAACAGAATGGGAAAGACTAGAGATCTCTTCAAGAAAATCGGAGATCTCAAGGGAACATTTTGTGCAACGACGGGCATGATAAAGGACGAAGAAGGCAGGGACCTAACAGAAGCAGATGAGATTAAGAAGAGGTGGCAAGAATACACAGAAGAACTATACAGGAAAGATCTGAATGTCCCTGATAGCCATGATAGTGCGGTCACTGAACTTGAGCCGGACATCCTCGAGAGTGAAGTCAAGTGGGCCTTAGGAAGCATTACTAACAACAAAGCCAGCAGAGATGACAGTCTTCCAGCTGAGCTATTTAAAATGCTAAAAGATGATGCTGTTAAAGTGCTGCATTCAATATGCCAACAAATTTGGAACACTCAACAATGGCCGCAAGACTGGAAAAGATCAGTTTACATTCCAATTCCAAAGAAGGGCAACGCCAAAGGGTGTTCAAATTACCGTACAATTGCGCTCACTTCACATGCCAGCAAGGTGATGCTCAAAATCCTACAAGCTAGGCTTCAGCAGGATGCGAACCGAGAACTACCGGAAGTACAAGCTGGGTTTTGAAGAGGGAGAGGAACTAGAGATCAAATCGCCAACTTTCGCTGCATCATGGAGAAAGCAAGAGAATTCCAGAAAAATGTCTATTTCTGCTTCATTGACTACGCTAAAGCCTTTGATTGTGTGGATCACAACAAACTGTGGCAAATTCTTAAAGTGATGGGAGTACCAGACCACCTTACCCATCTCCTGAGAAACCTGTACGAGGGTCAAGAAGGAACAGTAAGAACCAGACATGGAACAACCGATTGGTTCAAAATTGGGCAAGGAGTACGACAAGGCTGCATATTGTCACCCTGCTTATTTAACTTATATGCAGAGTACATCATGACAAATGCTGGGTTGGATGAATCAGAGGTCGGAATTAAGATTGCTGGGAGAATTATCAACAACCTCCGAGATGCAGACGATACCACCCTAATGGCAGAAAGCAAAGAGGATCTCAAGAGCCTCTTGTTGAGGGTGAAAGAGGAGAGTGCAAAAGCTGGTTTGAAACTCAACATTAAAAAAATGAAGATCATGGCATCTGGCCCTATCACTTCCTGGCATATAGAAGGGGAAGAAATGGAAGCAGTGGCAGATTTTACTTTCTTGGGCTCCAAGATCACCGCAGACGGTGACTGCAGCCATGAAATTAAGAGACGCTTGCTCCTTGGGAGGAAAGCTATGGCAAACCTAGACAGCACAGTCAGAAGCAGAGACATCACCTTGCTAACAAAGGTCCGTCTAATCAAAGCTATGGTTTTCCCAGTAGCAACGTATGGCTGTGAGAGCTGGACTATAAGGAAGGCTGAGCGCCCAAGAATTGATTCTTTCGAACTGTGGTGCTGGAGAAGACTCTTACGAGTCCCCTGGACTGCAAGGAGGTCAAATCAGTCCATCCTAAAGGAAATCAACCCCGACTGCTCATTGGAAGGACAGATACTGAAGCTGAAGCTCAACTATTTTGGCCACCTAATGTGAAGAGAAAACTCTCTGGAAAAGACCCTGATGCTGGGAAAGACTGAAGGCAAAAGGAGAAGGGGACGGCAGAGGATGAGATGGCTAGATAGCATCACGGATGCAATGAATATGAACTTGAGCATGCTCCGGAGAGAGCGCAGGACAGGAAGGCCTGGCGTGCTATGGTCCATGGGGTCACCAAGAGTCGGACACGACTAAATGACTGAACAACAACAACAACATACTAGAAGGGTAATTAAGCAGAGGCTTGAATTTCTTTTCTATGCTGGGGGCCCCAGTTCACGCTGGCAATTTAAATTATAACCCTTCTTTGTAAAGTTTGCTTGCATTTCCGATTAAATGCTAAAGGTTGCCTTTCAGATGGCTGAAGCACTTTGGCTTTACAAGTGGAACTGATGCAGTTCCGTGATGCGCCACGGAGTTCAAGGAACTTACTCCCAGAGTCCCAGGTCATCAAGCATAGAATTGCGATTGTGCCCCATGTGACAGAAATCTCTTAGCCTCTGTGCCTCCATTTTGTCTGTCATTTCATCTGATTGTGTCTTAATAATGAACTAAAAGCTGCTTAACCTTTTACACTTTCTTTAACTGTTGGAATGACTATAGGGAACTGGAACCAGGTAACCGCAATCGCAAGGTGTCTAAAATAAATCTTTGGCTAAGCATGTCTCTTCTAGCTGGAAAAACAAGTTCCCTATAAGTTCTATAAGTTCCCTTTTCATTGCAAGGTGAACGTAAGTTGACGGTTAGCACCCCCAAGGGGAAAGGCTAGCTGATGCTTCTGCGCACGCTTGACATGTTTTAAGCTTGAAGACCAATCATATTGAAGAGGAATGTCCTGTCCATGTATTTTTTTCATGTGTATAAAACTTTGTGTAAGCGATTGTTCAGGGTCCAGTCTTGAGCCATTCTTGACTGTACCACACCTTGGTGTTTGCTTTGAATAAAACATCCGCTCAAACTACTGTCTCTGGTCAGTGACTGAGAGGGAAGGAGCAGGTGGCTTAAAAATTCTCCAACACCTATAAATGTAATTGTGAGATTTTATTACTGGTTTTCTTGTTTGTTTTGGATGCCTGAGTTTTATGATGGAGATTTAGACCAGATGGGAGCTGTTAACTCAGCAAAGGTCTGGGGAACGACTGAGGATTTATATACTGGCTGCCCCACATTCACCAGTTGCAGAAGGGCCTGCTTCCTCAGTGGTTACAACTACATCAAGGGTAGGCAGGGTTGGGCACCTGCCAAGGGCCCACCCCCCAGCGGGGGCCCACTGACAAGAAGCCCCTGGAGTTGCTCCTCCTCTTCCCCATTGCAGCCTGCTTGTTCCTCTGCCTTGGGTAGTGGTGGTGAGGAGGAGTGGGAGAGGCCACAGCCAACTTACTCTCTGCCTGTCCATCAAGCAAGATGTAGCAATGATGAGAAAGAGGATGAGGAGCATCGCAGCTGGTGACAATGGCGGTGAGAAGGGAGACTCAGTGAGGGAGGGGGGCTATTCAGGGTGTTTTGCCCAAGGACCCTCCAAAACCTGGAGCTAGCACTGTACAGCTAGGTCTTCCTCCTCTCGTGTAGACCCTTGCTCCCAAGTAGACCCTTCTTCCTGCATAAATCTTGGCCAAAAGGGTCTACTGTCAGCTAGGCTGGTGCTCTGATGATGTCTCCGAGTGACCCACCCTCAGGGCCAGCCTTAGGGGTGGGCGAGCTGGGTGGTCACCTGGGGCGCTGAGCTGAGCTCAGTAGCTGTGTTTTTTAATGCACTGTGTGCAGTGAGCTCAGGTGGCAAAAAACAAGTGTCTTCCTTCAAGGTTCTACAGGTTGCTAACTACAAAAACGATCTCCCTTCAGTTCACTTTGACGTCTGTTTCTTTTTCAGTTTCCACTTTGATGTCATTTGCCGTACACAAGCCATACAACGTGGTAGCTCTGCAAAGGTGCGGTGCTGCCCAGAGGGGTGTGTGTGTGTGTGGGAGGGGGGAGGGACTGGGAAGGGAGGGGGGCTGCTTATTATAAGGGAGTCTAGACCCATCCCGGTCAGGGAAAGATCTTGCTTTGCGTCTGGGCAGCGAGGGAGATGAGGTTGGTCAGGCAGGCCAAGCAGCCCCGGTTGCAAAGTCTGTTGCGAGGAGAGAAGGGTCGGGGAAGGCTTCCAGGAGGGATTCTGTGGCAGAGCAGGAGGCCTGTTCTGGTCACAGGAAGAACTCCGAGGAAGAGTTCAAGGAACGAGTGACTGAATGAATGCTACCCAGGATTTCAAGGCAAGGAGCCACCAGAGAGTCATTTTTGGTGGCCGCTGCCACAGGGAAAGGCATAGGGGTGGCGTGAGGCCAGGCCGCGAGGGAGGAATCCTTCCTGAGGAGCGGAGCTCGCCGGCGGCAGGCCACAGCCAGCAGCCCCGCGAGACGCAGCCCCAGCAAGCCAAAAAGAGCTCTGCCAGAATTTGGAGGAGGAACTCAGGAGAAGCACAGCCCGATCCCAACCTCCTCGTCCCCATGGGGGGAAAAGGAAGCACGCCTCTCCTGCTGCTCGAGCCCAGGGCAAGGAGGAGCTGCAGGCGAGAAGGCTCCAACGTAGCCCGTGCGTACGAGAATTCTTGCATGCAGCCCTCAGCTTTGTGCACATATGCATGGGTCTATGTAGGGGGCTGCAGCATGGCCCCCAACATCACACCTGCACCAGGCCCCGTAAACCCTCAGGACGGCCCTGCAAAGCTGACCATGGGGGACCAAAGGCACTCCTTGCCCAGGGCGCCAGTTCTCCTAGGGCCTGTCCGTCACTGACAGTGCTCTGGTGAGCAGGAGAATCCGAAACTCCAGCTGGGCTTGGGATAGGGTCAGAGGGGGTCTTTGGGACCTCAGGCGAGGTGTTCCTGCAACAGGACTGCTTAGATCGCCTCATGTCTTCTGTGAGGCTGGACATTGCTGGGGAATCTCAGTCTTTCTCCTCTGAAGAGGCTTGAATGGGCCGGGGCCTCACAGGTTGCAGCTATGGTGGCTGTCGCAATGAGCTGCACTGCAACGTTTACCACAGCATCACTCTGGGAGCATGAAGTGCTCAGCTGTCCCCCACTGGAGGCTGGTGGCTCTGGTGTCAGTGGGGTGCTGAATCCACTCCAGGTTTCAGTCAGAACTCTGTAGGAGCTATCCAACATGCAGAGCACCTTGGATAGCTCCTGTAGAGTTCTGACTGGTTCTGACTGAAACCCGGAGCAGATTCACTGCCCCACCAACATCAGAGCCACCAGCCTCCACTGCTGTCCCCCGTACGGACTGGTGAATCCACCCTTCTATTTACACTCAGCCATTGTCACTCACAGCTTTTTTTTCATAATAGATTTACCAAGAGAAGAAAAGAAAAAGACAAAACAAGACACAGAGCTCATTATGGTTTTTTTCCATCCTGTAAAAACACTTTATTTCGCTTGACCCATACGTTCTTGTGCAGTATAAAGCTATCTATCTATAGAATATATTTTATCCCGAAGTCTTTGTTTTAAATACATTATATTACTTTTAAATTTTATGGGGGGAAATTCTCTCTCCCTCTTCCCACCCTATTTAAATAAACATTTGCCCATTTACTTCTTGTATGTTTTTAAGCAGATAGGTCCCTAATAGGAAGTTTAGGGCTTCTTCATTTTTGTTCTTTTTCTTTAAAAAAATAGAAATTTCAATTTTACACAACAGAAGCAGTTCATTATTCTAAGTCTAAAAATGCATTTCTTTCTGAGAATACCTGTCCATACCCTAATGTACGTGTGTGTGTGTGTGTGTGTGTGTGTGTGTGTGTAGTGTTTAACAAAAGTAGTGAAGGAGGGGGGTTCGCATCAAACTCTAAACCATGCCTTATTTTCAAAGGTGACAGTTACGCCACCCCCTGTTGAGACGGGAAGTCCCACCCTAGCCGGAAGTCCCACGTATGCGATCAGCTGACCCAGTCATATGTCCTTCAGGGTCACCTGATGGGGGTCATGTAACCCCTCTACGAACTCGTCATGCCGCCGTGGACCAATAGGAATTGGTTTTAGAGCCCTAGTGGGTACAGGTGTAGAAATGGCCCACAGGGGCATTTCCAAGCCGCACCCGGATTGGCCCAGTGGGGGTCGTGTGACCCCTCTACGAACTTGTCATGCCGCCGTGGACCAATAGGGATTGGTTTTAGAGCCCTAGCAGGTACGGGTGTGGAAATGACCCGCAGGGCCATTTCCAAGCTGCGCCCGGATTGGCCCGGCGGGGTCATGTGACCCCTCTACGAACTCATCATGCCACCGTGGACCAATAGGAAGATGTCTTAGAGCCTGATACTGTAAGGTCACGCCCCCCAACTCCACTGACCAATAGGGACAGCCTCACCCCCAGAAAAACAGCCTTTCCTACCAACCAGTCCAAAGCAGGGTCGGTCAGATTCCGCCCAGGCAGCCTTTTTTCTTGCCCAGACACGTTTTCTGCACAGAGAACATGGAATGGCTAAAGAACGTGCAGTGGCCAAGAGTGACTGAGCGACCTTCGGGTTTTACTCATCCCCCGGTACCCTTGAGCATTCAGCCCAGAAAGATGGAAACTGCACATATGACACCTGGATGCATAAACATTAAACCGGGGAAGGGAGCTGGTGTCACAGCGACTGTAACAGAGAGCTTACCTTTAGCTGTATTTCCCATGGGGCAAAGAACTTTTCCTGAAACCGAGTTACATGTCGATTGGAGTATGGATAGCACTGAGGTGAAGCCTGTTGAAGACATGGATGGCAGGGTGCTTATGAAAATAGCCACATCACCTTTAGAGAAAATGGAGCTGGGGGATCCTGACACAGCCTGGTCTACTTACCGCACAGCCCTTGAGGATCTGGAAGAGGAGATGGAAGTTGTGGCAGAGAAAGGAGGCACACCGGTAGGTGTTTATTTCTGAGATTTGTTCTTAATAGTATTTAGAGAGTAATTGCGGGGGCGGTACATGCTGCTGACTCTAAGCTTTTCATCGTGTTACACAGGAACATGGAATGTGTGGTGATATTGAGAACCTGAACATCAAGAGTTCACCGACAGTCAACATTTCCTGCCTGTCATGTATTTCCGCAGACACATGCATAGAAAGATAATGCTTTCTGTAGTGGTTAGAATCATAGAATCATAGAATAGTAGGGTTGGAAGGGGCCTACAAGGCCATCGAGTCCAACCCCCTGCTCAATGCAGGAATCCATGGTTGTTTCTTTTGCACCAATAAAAATGCTTTGTAGTAACCCTACGTGTCCATTCTTGTGTTAACCTACAAAATGTCAGAGCACAAAGAAAGCCTAAAGAAGATTTATTATACCCCCGGTGATGTTGGGAGTTTGGGTGGAGTGAACCCCTTATTTCAGGAGGCAAAGAAACAGAGCAAAATGCTGGTCAGAAGAGAGGTTACCAAGTGGCTCTCAGATCAGGAGGCTTACACACTGCATAAACCAGCCAGGATCCATTTTAAATGAAATAGGACCATTGTGTCTGAAGTGGATGCACAGTGGCAAGCCGATTTAGCCGACATGAAGCAATTTTCTCAATACAACAACGGTTACAAGTATATTTTAACGGTGATAGACATTCTGTCTAAATATGCCTGGGCTTGCTCTCTGAAAGGCAAAACAGGCAGGGAGGTGTCTGGAGCTTTTAAAGCGGTTTTCACACAAGATGGAAAACAGCCTATCAAAATACAGACGGACAAAGGAACGGAGTTCCTAAACAAGGATGTGGGTCGTCTATTCAAAAAACATGGGGTACACCATTTCGTTTCCAATAGTGAGGTCAAAGCTGGGGTTGTTGAGAGGTTCAACAGAACTTTAAAAACAAAAATGTGGATGTATTTCACAGCCAACAACACCTTCACTTATATAGACGTGCTACCACAATTCCTAAAAAGTTATAACCATAGCTTTCACAGAACCATCAAAGCTAGACCTGTGGATGTTAATCAGTCCAACTCCCTGGCCATTTGGAAAGTAGTCTATGGGAGCTCTGTAAAAAGGAAACAGGAGGCACCCCTGCTCAGAAAAGGGGATCATGTGCGGATTTCTAAAAGTAAGGGTGTCTTTGCCAAGGGTTACGAACAGAATTTCATCACAGACTTATTTATAGTGGATCAAGTCATCCAAAGAGCAAAGAGACCTGTCTACCAGTTAAAAGATTATGGAGACACCATAGTGGGGACCTTCTATCCTGAAGAATTGCAGGAGGTTAATGCCACAGAGGATAGGGTGTACAAGATCGAAGAAGTCCTGGCTACAAAAGGTAGGGGTAGGAGAAAGTATCACCTAGTGAAATGGTTAGGCTGGCCTAGCAAGTTCAACAGTTGGGTGCACGCTTCTGATCTTTGTGAACCTGTATAGAAGGGGAGAGAGCGCAGGACAGGAAGGCCTGGCATGCTATGGTCCATGGGGTCACGAAGAGTTGGACACGACTGAACAACAACAACAACAACATAGAAAGGCAGAACAGGATGGGTAACAGTGGGTTTTACATCACGCTGCCTAGCAATGCCTGTGCAGAGGTTTTCCCACAGAACACCAGCTTGGGATTTACTATACGCCTAGCAAGATCTCTGGACCTTCCAGGATCATGGGAAGTGGGTCTGGTTGAGATACAATACCTACGCAGCTGGTACACTCTAACGATGTAAAATTTGAAATTCATCAAGGGAAAAGTAAGTGGACCTTTTTTCTGCCCAGTGGCTATTATGCGAGCATTCCTGATTTGGTCGAAAACATAAACAGCCGTATACTAGATAACAAGGGTGCCCTAGAAGTGATTATGCTGTGCACTACGATACAGTGTCTGGAAAAGTTGTTGTTAAAGCCACAGAACTGTATAACTTACTAGCCAGTACAGAGTTGATCCACATATTGGGACCGTTAACTGGACATCCTGACATTACAGGAGGCTTTAACACCTTATACATCTACACAGACATTGTGGAGCACCAGATCGTTGGGGACTTTTATGTACCTTTACTGCGCTGTGTGCTGGTGTGTGGTCAGAACAAGGAATGTGTCAACATTGGTTATGACAAGCCTCACTACATCCCTGTGAGTAAGCATCACATTGACACCATCACTTTTGAAATAAAGACGGATCAGAACAAAAGGGTACAATTTCGTTTTGGTAAGGTGGTTGTGAAGCAGCACTTTCGCCCCCGGAGATCCCAGGTATTTTAAAGTTAAAATGGTCATCCTAAAAACATATGGGGACCCTACCCTGTATAGGGGATATTATAGGGCCCAGGCCAGAAATGCGCTGCCAGGATTCCACGGAGCCCCTGTTATGTATGGAGCAGGGATTGGTGGGATTTTCAGGACCCTTTTGCGAAAAACAGTTCCCCTTTTGAGAAGAGGCTTGGACATCATCAAACCCCACGCGAAGACTGCTGCGCGTAATATTGCTAAAGATGTGGCTGGCCACGTTACTCAAGCAGTTCTGAATAGAGTGAACAATCCACTTTCTCAAGAGGGGTCAGGCCTAATGTATAATCAAAGGAAAAGGAGCCGAAAAAGAAAAGCATCACGGGTGAGATTGATTGGACCACCCCACCCCTTAAAAGAAAAGCTGTGAGAGGAAAGAGATGTCAGAAGCGCCGTGTTGTAAGAAAGAAGAGATGTCCAGCTGCGTCAAAAAGAGATATATTTTAGACTCAACCATGGCTTTTATCCACTGCGGCTCTGAAGAATGCACTAAATCTGAATTGGATCTATTCAGCATTGGACCTACGCAGACCAGTATTGAGAGAAGTTTGTTTGTCCAAGTGCCCCCTTGTCAGCCCTGACAGAATCTGCACCCCTAGACTTCTTTCGCAGGAAATGGTGAAGATTATATGGATCTAAATAACACCTTGCTCTATGTGTGCTGCAAAATTGTCAATGAAGATGGAAGCAACATTGCTGCAAATGCGGCAGTAGGCCTGGTGACTTACCCCATAGCCTCCATCTTTAGTCAACTGGATGTAACAGTGGGGGATCGACTTATAAGTCAGAGTAATAATTCTTACCCTTATCGTGCTTTCATTGAATCTGTGCTGAACTATGGTGAGGATACTCTAGCAACACAATTCTCAGCAGGGCAATTTCACAAAGATACAGCCGGGAAACACGAATCTGCGGGTCTGGAAGGAAACAATCAAGTAGGGATGGCGGAGAATTTCTCCCCGAATCTTCAGGGGGCCGAGCACCAACGCATTCGGCCCCCCGAAATTGGCGGTGAAATTCTCTGCCCCCCGCCCCCCCCCCGCCCCCCCCAGGATGGGACTTACCTTTGGCGAATGTCCCTCCCGGCAGCGGGTCCCGGCGGCGGTTCGGCGGTGGTTCGGCGCGGTCGGGGGCGGCGGCCGGTCTCCCGACCGGCTGCCACCGCTGCCATTGCAAAAAAAAAAACTAAAGTAAAAAAAAACAACACACCCGTGATAGGCTACGTAACGATTTACGTAGGCTATCACGGCTAGATTTCCAAAGACAGCCGTGATAGGCTACGTAAATCGTCACGTAGCCTATCACGGGCGACTTTGGGAAAAAAAAAGCGCATATGCAAATGGCGGCGCCCATGGGCCGCCGCCATTTGCGTACACGTTTTTTTTTTCAAAGTCACCCGTGATAGGCTACGTGACGATTTACGTAGCCTATCACGGCTGACTTTGGAAATCTAGCCATGATAGGCTACGTAAATCGTCACGTAGCCTATCACGGGGTCTTTTTTTTTTTTTTACTTTTTGTTTCGTGGCCAGGGAGACGGGGCGCTTCTCCCCGGCCTGAATTTCGTCCGGGCGAGGCGGGAAGCCTCCCCTCCTTCGCCTGAACTTCGGGGGGGAAAGCGAAGCGCCTCCCCCCAACCGCGAAGCCAAGCTGCGAAAAGGTAAGTGACTTTTGTACATCCCTACAATCAAGGCTTCATTAAAAGAGCAAACCTAGCAGCTCAAAGCTGAAAAATAGAGCTGTTGGGACATCTTCAGGCCGATCTGTTTTTTCAGGAAAAACTGCTGTTAAATGGAGTTGATGTGAAAATTAAACTTACACACAGCAAAGATGCTTTCTGCTTAATGACAGAAAGCGCAGCAAGACATTACAGACTGCAAGTTTTGTCAGCCTCCCTTTTTGTGAAGAAGGTGAGGGTGGCCCCTGGCGTTCGCTTAGGCCATGCAGAGGCTCTGTTGACTGCCAACGCCAAATACCCCGTGGATCATGTGAGTATGAAAGTGTTTAGCATTCCAAGAGGAAGCTGCATTGCCCATCAGGAAAGCCTGTTTTGGGGGCAACTGCCTAAACAGGTCGTTATAGGCCTAGTGGATAATGATTCCTTCAGCGGAGCTTTCAATAAAAATCCATTTCATTTTCAGCATTATTATATTAATTTCGCAGCTCTTTACCTGGATGGAGAGCAAATCCCCACGAAGCCACTCCAACCCAATTTTGAAGATGGAAACTGTGTAAGGGAATACATGAGTCTGGTACAAACAGCTGGCAAACATATGAAAGATAGGGCCCTTTTAATGAACCATGAGGAGTATGCGAACAGTTACACACTTTTTGCATTCGACCTGACGCCAGACCAAGAATGCGGAGATCACTATTCTTTGATTAAAACTGGGAACCTGAGAGCAGAATTCCATTTTGCTAAAGCCCTGGACGCCACGGTCAACATGATTGTGTATGGTGTTTTTGACAATGTGATAGAAATAAATCACAGGAGAAATATCCTGTTTGACTATATGTAACATGGACAGCGTGCAGCTAACTCATGTGCTATCTTCAAGCCCCTACACCAGAAAGACTTTCTACAGCGTGTTTCCTTGCGACATGCTTCCCAGTGGGAGGTTACAACAAAGGCCTGTGGGGTTAGTAGTCAATACCCATCCCCACAACCTCCCTGGAGAGCACTGGTTGGCCATCTACTTGACAGAGGATAAAAGTGGAGAGTTTTTTTATTCCTATGGACACCCTCCTAACCAACGTCTCTTCCCTAAAACCATCATGAATTTTTAAAGAAAAAATGCCAGCAAGACTGTGTTTCAACCCAGGCAACTCCAAGCCGATGAGTCCGTGATTTGTGGCTACCATTGTGTATTTTTCCTGCAGCAGCGTTGTAACGGCCTAACATTTAAACAGATTCAAGAACTGTATTCTCACAATTTAGAAAGAAATTATCAAATGGTGGAACATTTTGTAGAAAACAAGAAGAACATGTCCAGGCATGACTTAGACATGTTCCAACCTTCCCAACGCTGTAGATCAAGCCGTGATTTTCATAGCCATATTCCCCAATAAAACAACCACTATTGGGTTTTGGGTTTTTTTTTAAAGAATTTCATGTCTGTGTATTTTCTATCCATTTACCCTTAAAGTAGACAGTCACAGTACAGATTACTTTAAGTAAGTTTTTTAAAAATAATAATTTATTTTTAGTCCTGATAAAACAAAAACCACAAAAGGTAACTTTATAAGCTGAGCCAGGTAGGAGCATCAGACCGCTTTTGTTTTTTAGCACTCGTAGCTGTGTGCACCCCTTCATGGATCACTGCCTTGTTGTGGCGAAGGGGCTTGCATAACTCAGTGAAGCCATAAGCTATGCCGTGCAGGGCCACGCAAGACGGACAGGTCATGGCGGAGAGTTCTGAAAAAAATGTGATCCACTGGAGAAGGAAATGGCAACCCACTCCAGTATTCTTGCCAAGAAAACCCCATGGAACGTATCCCAAGGCTAAAAGAGATGACACTGGAAGATGAGCCCCTCAGGTCAGAAGGTGTCCAATATACTACTGGAGAAGAGCAGAGGGAATTTCCAAATAGCGCCAGAAAGAGTGAAGCGGCTGGGCCAAAGCCGAAAGGACACTCAGCTGTGGATGTGTCTGGTGGTGAAAAGAAAGTCCGATGCTGTAAAGAACAATATTGTTTAGGAACCTGGAATGTCAGATCAATGAATCAAGGTAAGCTGGAGGTGGTCAAACATGAGATGGCAAGATTGAACATCGACATCTTGGGAATCAGCGAACTAAAATGGACAAGCATGGGCGAATTTAATTCAGGTGTCCATCATATCTACTACTGTGGGCAAGAATCCCTTAGAAGAAATGGAGTAGCACTCATAGTCAACAAAAGGGTGGGAAAAGCAGTACTGAGGTACAATCTCAAAAACAATAGAATGATCTCACTACGAATCCAAGGCAAACCATTCAACATCACAGTAATTCAAGTTTATGCCCCAACCACTGATGCTGAAGAAGCTGAGGTTGATCGGTTCTATGAAGACCTACAACACCTTCTAGAAGAATTAACACCAAAAAAAGATGTCCTCTTCATCATAGGGGATTGGAATGCTAAAGTAGGAAGTCAAGAAATCACCGGGATAACAGGCAGGCATGGCCTTGGTGTACAAAATGAAGCAGGACAAAGGCTAATAGAGTTTTGCCAAGAGAACACACGGATCATAGCAAACACTCTTTTCCAACAGCACAAGAGGTGACTCTGCACATGGACATCACCAGATGGTCAATATCAAAATCAGATTGATTATGTCCTTTGCAGCCAAAGATGGAGAAGCTCTATACAGTCAGTAAAAACAAGACCCAGAGCTGACTGTGGCTCAGATCATGAGCTGCTTCTTGCAAAATTTTGGCTTAAATTGAAGAACGTCGAGAAAACCACCAAACCATTCAGATATGACCTAAATCATATCCCTTATGAATATACAGTGGAGGTGAGGAATAGATTTCAGGGATTAGACCTGATAGACAGAGTGCCTGAGGAACTGTGGACACAGGTCCGTAACATTGTTCAGGAGGCAGCAACTCAATCCATCCTAAAGAAAAAGAAATGCAAGAAAGCAAAGTGGCTGTCTGATGAGGCTTTACAAGTAGCTGAGGAAAGAAGGGAAGCGAAAAGCAAGGGAGAAAGGGGAAGATATACCCAACTGAATGCAGAGATCCAGAGAATAGCAAGGAGAGACAAGAAGGTCTTCTTAAATGAACAGTGCAAAGAAATCGAAGAAAACAATAGAATGGGAAAGACTAGAGATCTCTTCAAGAAAATCGGAGACCTCAAGGGAATGTTTTGTGCAAAGAGGGGCATGATAAAGGACAAAGAAGGCAGGGACCTAACAGAAGCAGATGAGATTAAGAAGAGGTGGAAAAAATACACAGAATCACTATACAGGTAAGATCTTAATGTCCCTGATAGCCATGAGAGTGCGGTCACTGAACTTGAGCCGGACATCCTCGAGAGTGAAGTCAAGTGGGCCTTAGGAAGCATTACTAACAACAAAGCTAGCGGAGATGACAGCATTCCAGCTGAGCTATTTAAGATCCTAAAAGATGATGCTGTTAAAGTGCTGCATTCAATATGCCAACAAATTTGGAACACTCAACAATGGCCACAAGACTGGAAAAGGTCAGTTTACATTCCAATTCCAAAGAAGGGCAACGCCAAAGAGTGTTCAACCTACCGTACAATTGCGCTCATTTCACATGTCAGCAAGGTTATGCTCAAAATCCTACAAGCTAGGCTTCAGCAGTATGTGAACCGAGAACTACAGGAAGTACAAGCTGGGTTTCGAAGAGGAAAAGGAACTGGAGATCAAATCGCCAACATTCGCTGGATCATGGAGAAAGCAAGAGAATTCCAGAAAAACGTCTGTTTCTGCTTCATTGACTACACTAAAGCCTTTGATTGTGTGGATCACAACAAACTGTGGCAAATTCTTAAAGTGATGGGATTAACAGACCACCTTACCTGTCTCCTGAGAAACCTGTACGAGGGCCAAGAAGCAACAGTAAGAACCAGACATGGAACAACCGATTGGTTCAAAATTGGGAAAGGAGTACGACAAGGCTGCATATTGTCGCCCTGCTTATTTAATTTATATGCAGAGTACATCATGAGAAACGCCGGGTTGGATGAATCACAGGTCGGAATTAAGATTGCTGGGAGAATTATCAACAACCTCCGATATGCAGACGATACCACCCTAATGGCAGAAAGCGAAGAGGATCTAAAGAGCCTCTTGTTAAGGGTGAAAGAGGAGAGTGCAAAAGCTGGTTTGAAACTCAACATTAAAAAAACTAAGATAAGGCACCTGGCCCCATCACTTCCTAGCATATAGAAGGGGAAGAAATGGAAGCAGTGACAGATTTTATTTTCTTGGGCTCCAAGATCACCACAGACGGTGACTGTAGCCATGAAATTAAAAGACGCTTGGTCCTTGGGAGGAAAGCCATGGCACACCTAGACAGCATGGTAAGAAGCGGAGACATCACCTTGCCGACAAAGGTCCGTATAATCAAAGCTATGGTTTTCCCAGTAGCAAAATATGGCTGTGAGAGCTGGACTATAAGGACGGCTGAGCGCCGAAGAATGGATTCCTTCGAACTGTGGTGCTGGAGAAGACTCTTACGAGTCCCCTGGACTGCAAGGAGGTCAAATCAGTCAATCCTAAAGGAAATCAACCCTGAGTGCTCATTGGAAGGACAGATACTGAAGCTGAAGCTCAACTATTTTGGCCACCAAATGCGAAGAGAAAACTCCCTGGAAAAGACCCTGATGCTGGGAAAGATTGAAGGCAAAAGGAGAAGGGGACAGCAGAGGATGAGATGGCTGGATAGCATCACCGATGCAATGAATATGGACCTGAGCACGCTCCAGGAGAGAGCGCAGGACAGGAAGGCCTGGCGTGCTATGGTCCACGGAGTCACGAAGAGTCGGACACGACTGAACAACAACAACAACAACAACAGCTGTGTGCAACAACATTGGCGTCGTGCCTTTGGGGGTCTTTAGTTAGTCCAGGGCTTCTCTATTGGAAGGATTACCCACTACAGATGCTGGGACATTTAGTTCAGCCAGAGCACTCAGAAAAACATCCCAACTTTTAGGGGTACGCTTGTGTGACCCCCTTCACCAAATCCAGTATATTGGAACCAGGTATAGCCTCCCCCTTGTACACAAAGGCTCTTTTCTCATTCCACGAAGAAACATCTCTGTTTTGCTGCATTTTGTTCAATAGGAATGTTGCCTGGTTCTTGTATCTAGCAGGAAGACTGTCCAGCACTTCTTGGAAGATAATGTCAGAGATTACTGATGCTTCCACGGAGGCCTGTTGTGGCTGAGGTAGAAACAGGTTTTTGAAAGAATCATTAAACATAGAGACCACAAGGGCTGTAAGTAAAACCTTCAAGGGTCTTTAAAAAGGAAAACATTCTTTAAGTGCCACTTAGATTTTGTAAAAATCCTACATGGCCTGTCCTTTAGAAGAGAGCGGGGTGGGGTGGGCAATGGTCTAGGCTTCTCACATTTGCTGTTAACAGCATGGTAAAATGCATTAATATTTTCCCATCACTGAAATTTAGAAACGCCCTACTCAAAAAACACACAATGCGGTTTCAGGGCCCATGTAATCTACCCCCATCTGGAAACATGCAGCATTAGGCATTCCGGACCCAGCCCTCTGCCCTGTAATGGCAACTAGTGATAAAAAGTTGATTCCTAAAATTTGGCACCACCCTACTCAAAACACGTAATGGGGTTTCAGGACCCATCTCAAAAATGGGAATTAATGATACAAAGTCATTTACAGGGGTGAGCATAGTTTTTGAGAACCCCTAGCAGCATTTTAAATGTGTCTAGGGTGATGGGGCAGATTGCAGGTAAGCTTATAGTAGATTTTAAACATAAGACACAAGTGCTCTGCAGAAAGAACATAAAACTTTCTAACAACAGAGGGGAACGTTGTGGTTGGATCCTGATATTCTGTGGACTCCTTTGCTTGACCTGTGTCTCGTTCATCTCAAAAGTCACTTTACAGGGGTGCGCATAGTTTTTGGGAACCCCTAGCTAGGGCTTTTTTTACAAAATCTAAGTGGTGCTTAAAGAACTATTTACTTTTAAAGACCCTTGAAGGTTTTACTTGCAGCTACTGTGATTTCTATGTTTAATGATTCTTTCAAAATGATCCTTAAAAAAAAAAAAAAAAAGCTTACTTTTCCCCCTTCAACTCTACACCCTTTTTTGTATCTAGTTCCATTTTGGGAATTAGTGATAAAAGATGATTCTTTCAAAAATGTTTCTGACAAAACAAAACAAAAATGTAACAGTTTTCAAATGAGCCATTGTATTCAGAGTTTTGCTTTACAGAGGTAAGAAAATATTTATAGGACCTGTTTCTAATCACTTTCATTACATGATTTAAAAATACATGATCAGTATTTTTCAGGGTTTTATCCAGTAGTTTCAGGGCCTTGTGTGAACGACCAATTTTAGTAACCAATATCAACTCCTCATTAACAGACCCTTGCGTTAGAACAAGGCAGTTTAAACTATACCCAATTAGAGTAATAATATACAGTATACTTTCAAAACATATTTTCCCACATACAATTCTCAGCTTTCTAGAGATGACACTCTTCAGCCAAGATAAGCATTCATGTGAGGATTGTCCTGGCACCTGGATTATACACCCAATACATGTATCATGTAGATATTCAATTAAGCGGCGCTTCAGAATTCCAAAAACAGTGGTTCTGACAATGCATTGCATCACTCTGCGGCGCTTTCTGGGTGAGCTGAAGCTTGTTTCATCCACTTCCAGGCCTAGAATACTTTTCAGGATGACATGGCCTGGCTGCTCCATTGACAGATCAGCACAACCCTAAAAAGAAATTAAGAAAATACTTTCGTGTCTCCTAAACACACACAGCATGTCTTTCATACGTAGCTGTATTTGAAAGTTCCCTATTGAAGCCATCTTCCATAATGCCACCGGCGATGGCACCTCTGCTTTAATTTCAACAGTTTTTCCAGGGCCTTCTGTACCAACATGATTCACACAGGGGTCCTGGAAAATGGAACCATCTATTATGAAGCTGTATCCTGCCTGTAACCCTTTTGGTCTACGGTGGCATGACGAGTTCATAGAGGGGTCACATGACCCCTGTCAGGTGACCCTGAAAGTCATATTGTTTCTACTTACAAACAAGCACTTCCCATATCTTTTTTCATTCATCCAAAACATAAAGCATAAAACAGGCTGCAATTGTATAGATTTCTCTTTTGCACCAACATTCACAAAAATAAATATATTAACCAACTTTTCTTCTTTTTGTACACAGTGTGAGGATTCTAGAGGTGATAAATACACATCTAAGCTTCCTTTAAAAAATAGATATATAAGACTGTGTTTATATAGAACATCCCTTGGGAAAGAATGATCCCTCTTGCTTAGCCACCCACTCTGTTTTCTTTCTTTGCAGCATATTTTCAATCTATTCTTGTGAGCCATGGGGACTAGAAGCTTATGTTGTTTTTGTTTTCTAAAAACCCAGAGTCAGGACACGAAGTTCTGTAAAGCTACCAGTTTCCACATTTGTGGGCTGTGAATATATGGATGTGCTGAGTATTCTTCCCTTCCTCCCTCACTGTTTTATTGCTCAGAATTGGACTCCAGTTTTTCAATTATTGAAAACTCAAAGAGCATATCATAGAATCATAGAATAGTAGGGTTGGAAGGGGCCTACAAGGCCATCGAGTCCAACCCCCTGCTCAGTGCAGGAATATCCCTGAAAATGGCTGTCCAGCCTCATCTTGAAGGCCTCCAGTGTGGGAGAGCCCACCACCTCCCCAGGTAATTGGTTCCATTGTCGTATTGCTCTTACAGTCAGGAAGTTTTCCTGATGTTCAGCCGGAATCTGGCTTCCTGTCACTGGGGCCCATTATTCCGTGTCCTGCACTCTGGGATGATCGAGAAGAGATCCTGGCCTTCCTCTCTGCGACAACCTTTCAAGGACTTGAAGAGTGCTATCCTATCTCCCCTCAGTCTTCTCTTCTCAAGGCTCGACATGCCCAGTTCTTTCAGTCTCTCTTCACAGGGCTTTGTTTCCAGTCCCCTGATCATCTTTGTTGCCCTCCTCTGAACCCTCTCCAGCTTGTCTGCATCCTTCTTCAAGTGCGGTGCCCAGAACTGGACACAGGACTCCAGATGAGGCCTAACCAGTGCTGAGTAGAGGGGGCCTAGTACTTCCCGGGATTTGGAAGCTATGCTTCTATGAATGCAGCCCAAAAGAGCATTGGCCTTTTTGCAGCCACATCACATTGTTGGCTCATATTCAGCTTCTGATCGACAACAATTCCAAGATCCTTCTCGCTTGTAGTGTTGTTGAGCCACGTATCCCCCATCTTGTAACTGTGCATTTGGTTTCTTTTTCCTAGGTGCAGAACTTGGCATTTGTCCCTATTAAATGTCATTCTGTTGTTTTCTGCCCAGCGCTCCAGTCTATCCAGATCACTTTGAATTTTGTTTCTGTCTTCCAAAGTATTAGCTATCCCGCCCCATTTTGTGTCATCTGTAAATTTGATCAGCATTCCCTGCACCTTCTCCTCCAAGTCATTAATAAAGATGTTGAAGAGCACTGGGCACAGGACTGAGCCCTGCGGTACCCCACTCGTTCCCTCTCCCCAGTTTGAGAAGGTCCCATTGATAAGCACTCCTTGAGTCCGATCTTGTAGCCAACTGTGGATCCACCGGATCGTTGTTTCATCTAGCCCACTTTGAGCTAGTTTGCTCATCAGGACATCATGGGGCACTTTGTCGAAAGCTTTGCTGAAGTCGAGGTATATGATGTCTACAGCATTCCCACGGTCTACAAGGGAGGCTACTTGATCAAAAAATGAGATCAGATTTGTCTGGCAAGACTTGTTTTTGACAAATCCATGTTGGCTTTGAGTAATCACGGCATTGTTGACAAGGTGCTTCCAGTTGGATTGCTTTATGATCTGCTCCAGAATTTTCCCAGGGATTGATGTCAGACTGAGTGGTCTGTAGTTCCCAGGTTCCTCCTTTTTACCCTTTTGGAAGAGAGGGACAACGTTAGCCCTCCTCCAGTCATCTGGCACTTCCCCCGTCCTCCATGATTTCTCAAAGAGAATAGACAGCGGTTCTGAGAGTTCTTCTGCCAATTCCTTCATTACTCTAGGATGCAGTTCATCTGGCCCTGGAGACTAGAACTCATTCAAAGTAATTAGGTGTTCCTTGACCATATGCCTGTCCATCTCAAGCTGCAATCCTGCTCCTTCAGCCTGCACTTCGCCTTTGCCAGGGGGGTCATAGACATTCTCTCTTTTGGGAGAAGACTGAGCCAAAGTAGGAATTGAGCACCTCTGCCTTTTCTTTGACATCTGTTATCGTTTTGCCATCCTTATTTAATAGCTGAACCACCATTTCTTTCCTCTGCCTTTTACTATGCACGTAGCAGAAGAAAGCCTTTTTGTTGTTTTTAGCATCCCTCGCTAACCTCAGCCCGTTCTCAGCTTTAGCCTTCCTGACGCCATCCCTGCAATTCTGTGCTACCTGCCTGTACTCTTCCTTTGTTACTTGGCCTTCTTTCCACTTCCTATATGTGTCCTTCTTTGTTTTCAGGTCATCCCTAAGCTTTTTGTGAAGCCACATTGGCTTCTTCTGTTGTCTTCCACCTTTTCTTCTTGTTGGAATTGTTTGTGATTGTGCCTTGAGAATTTCCTTTTTTAGAAGCTCCCACCCATCTTGGAGTCCTTTTCTCGTTAGCGTCGCTTGCCATGGGACCTTACTGATCATTGTTCTGAGTTTATGAAAATCAGCTTTCCTAAAATCCAGGGTACGTGTTTGAGTACACTCGGCTTTTGCTTCCCTTAGAACCAAGAACTCAAGTACAACATGGTCGCTTTCCCCCAGAGTTCCTGTAACTGCTACTTTATCCACTAAGTCATCTCTGTTGGTTAGGATCAAGTCAAGGATAGCCGATCCTCTAGTTCCTTCCTCTACTTTCTGTAGGAGGAAGTTATCCGCCACACAAGTCAGGAATTTCCTGGAGGGGCCATGTTTTGCAGGATTTGTCTCCCAACAAATATCGGGGAAATTGAAGTCCCCCATTACTACTACATCATGCTTCCTTAAAACACTGGCTATTTGCTTTTCAAAAGTTTCATCCTTGTCTTCTCCTTGATTGGGTGGCCAGTAGTAGACTCCGACCACCAGGTTCCTTTTATTCTTTGCTCCATTTATTTCAACCCAGATGCTCTCGATGGGGCTACCAAGCTCCTCCTCCTGTATTTCTGTGCAGAGATATGTATTTTGCACATACAGTGCAACCCCACCTCCCTTTCTGTTCCTCCTGTTCTTTTTGAACAAGTGATATCCTTCAACTGCTGTATTCCAGTCATGAGAGTCATCCCACCAAGTCTCAGTTATACCTATCAGGTCATAATTTCCCTCTTGTATTAAGAGTTCAAGTTCGTTCTGTTGTTTCCCATACTCTGGGCATTAGTATATAGACATCGAAGACCATGTGCTTCATAGTCTGGCTTTCTTCCTACATGTGTCTGAAGACTGTTATTGGGCACTATCAGAGCTGTTCTCTCCGTTGCAGTGCATGCGCCTACGTCCATTGTTACCCCCAACATTACATCTCCCTCCCCCGTAGGATTCAGTTTAAAGCCCTCCTGATGAAGTTCTTCATGCAGTGGCCAAACACATTCTTCCCAGCCTTTGTGAGGTGCAACCCGTCCCTAGCCAACCGCCCATCTTCCAGGAAGTATAGCCCGTGGTCCCAGAATCCAAATCTCTCTCGTCGGCACCACCTTCGTAGCCAGTCATTCACCCGGAGTATTTTTCGTTCCCTTTCATATCCCTTTCTATACGTCTCTAATCTGTCCTCCCGGGAGACAACATACCTGGCAAGTCCACGGGTCTTCGCGACATACTTGGGTCTCGATTAGGGATGGCGGAGAATTTCTCCCCGAAACTTCGGGGGGTCGAGCGCCAACGTGTTCAGCCCCCCGAACAAGTTTCAGGGAGAAATCCTCCACACACACACGCCCCCCGCACCCCCCCCGGGACGGGACTTACCTTAGCCGAATGTCCCTCCCGGCGGCAGGTCCGGCCGGTGGTTCAGCGGGTGTTCGTGCGGGGCGGAAGCGGCAGCCGGTCTTTTGACTGGCTACTGCCGCCGCCATTCCAATAAAAGAAAAAAAAAAACGCCCCCGTGATAGGCTACGTGACGATTAACGTAGCCTATCACGGCTAGATTTGCAAAGTCAGCCATGATAGGCTACGTCAATCGTCACGTAGCCTATCACGGGTGACTTAAAAAAAAAATAAAAAAAGTGCGTACGCTAATGCCTGTATATGTGTATATACACATATACACATATATGTATATGTACATATATATGTACATGTATGTACATAATGTATGTATATGTATACATACATATGTATGTATATATGTATACATATATACATACATGTATATGTATGTATATATGTATACATATATACATACATATGTATATGTATACATACATATATGTATATGGCGGCCCCCTATGGGGGCCGCCATTCCCGTTCCTTATTTGGTCGCTGTAGTCTACGTAAATATTTACGTAGACTACAGCGACCAAATAAGGAACGCGAATGGTGGCTCCCTATGGGGGCCGCCATTAGCGTACGCGCTTTTTTTTTTTAAGTCACCCGTGATAGGCTACGTGACGATTAACGTAGGCTATCACGGCTGACTTTGCAGATCTAGCCGTGATAGGCTACGTTAATCATCACGTAGCCTATCACGGGGGCGTTTTTGTTTTGTTTTTTTAAACTTTCGAGTTCGCGGCCGGGCGAGGCGGGAAGCCTCCTCCCCAGCCTGAATTTCGGCCGGGACGAGGCGGGAAGCCTCCCCCCGGCCTGAATTTTGGCCAGGGTGAGGCGGGAAGCCTCCCCCCCCAGCCTGAACTTCGCGGGGGGAGCAGCGAAGGGCCTCCCCCCCACCGCGAACAAGCTTCGACGAAAGGTAAGTGACTTTCGTCCACCCCTAGTCTCGATCCCACGCAGCAAGGAGTCTCCCACTACTACCACTCTTCTCTTCTTCTTCTTGTAGGCCTGGGTTTCATCGCCTCTGTTTGACTGACCTTTAGCCTCTTGCTCACTCTCATGCAGGTTCCCCTGTGATTCTTCCTCTGCAGGCTGCCCTCCAGTCTCATCCGCAAGTACCTGGAATCGGTTCCACAGCTCCACTGCTTCCACTGGTGCACAGTGGCATCATGAACATAACTGTGCTGGCTAGGGGATTCTGGGAGTTGTAGTCCAACACATCTGGAGGGTGCCAGGGGTGGGGAAGGCTGAATGGTAGTGTTTGGCGAGGCTGCTGAGAACTGTCAAGTGGAGATCCATCCCTGAACCACAGTTCCTAGGACTGGCAGGGGTGAGGGCATGACTTAAGTCTGTTTAACCATCCTACGCCATTGGGGTCACCTGTAAAAACATGTCCCCAATAATCTGTTCCTTCTGCTTGTATTCTCTGACAAGAATTGGTATTTAGAGCCCACAGTCATCAGGCCATTGGGGTCAGTTGGACCAAATTATTGGGGGTCTGAAGGACCCCAACATAGTGGAACCTGGGGTGTGGAACCTCTTTCTGCCTGAGGGCTGAATTCATTTTCAGAGAAGCTCTCAAGGTTTGCCTTCTGGTGCTAGGTGGGGCTGAAGGCAAAACAGGGTGGGGCCAAAGGCAAAGGGGACAGCAAAGGGGAAAGAACCAACATACCAAAAATACCAGCCCATTTTAGCTTTTAGCTCTTACTGCCAGTAACTAGGGAGAGGCATTTCAACCTTTCTGAATGGGGGAAAACACACAAAAGCCAGGAAACAACAGAAGTATTGGCAGTTGGGGGGAGGGGTGTGGCCAGGAGAAAGGGGTGTGGCCATCTAGAGAACCCTGGAGGGGCAGAATGGAACCCCAGATGGGCCAGATTTCTGCACCCTTGGTGAAACGTCCCACTTACCACCACAACAGTAATGATAAACTAAGGAAGTATCAACTAGTCAATATTCTTTTTTTTTAATTCATACCTCTGGGAGGTTTTGAATACAAGAAAAAAGTGCACAAGTGAGGGTATCAGGGGTGTGGGGTCCCCATGGGAATTAACATGGGGGTCATTAGAGACCCCCAAATACCTTCCCTGTAAAGTTTGTGGCCTGTGTAAAATAAGCTATCCTTCTTAATACAAAATTCTGATTATTACTATTTTCTAGATTATTTTTTTTACATGAAGCTGGATTGTCAAATACAGCTCATGGGCGCTGTTTTGTTTTTTTAGATTTTTTAAAAATTAAAGCTAGGACTAAACTGGGGTCTCTTTGACCCCAAGAGCAGATTAGCAAAGTGCATTTTACAAGCATAGGAGAATTACGTCTGTAGTGTAGACAGGGCATAACTCAACAGGAAAGGAATCAGTTTCTGTGGTGACAGAAGGCGCTTCCCTGGCCCTCAAGGTGGATGGAATTGCAGGGGGCGGGGGGACATACAAACTCATCCACATTGTGTCTTGTTCAGGCGATAGCATTGGCCAGTTAACTTCATGGGGGGTAGGGAAGGGGGTGGGTGTATTATTTCTCCCCCCACCATGAACACTGCAGTGCACCCATCCCTATAGTGTTCAAGAATTAAATAATACACACCCGTTCTCGGACAGAGAGTCAACAAATTTCTCTTCAAGCAACCGTCGCTCCTCTACTTTGCGTCACCCCACATCCCCTCACCCTGGCGCATCAGGAAATAAAAGGGCTGGAAAAATTATGACAGGTCTTTTTAAAAGGCACAACCCTGCATCAATGAAAAAACGGCAATACTGACTGCTGAAAATGTCAGAGATTTGCGGTCAGGGAGGTTAGACATGGGCGGGGAACCTGTGGCTGTCCTGATGATGTTGGACTCCAATTCCCACCATGCCTGACTATTGGCAATGCTGACTGAAGCTGACAGCATCCATCAACAAATAGAGGACCAACAGTTCCCCATCCCTTGGTCAGGAGGAAGAGAATTGAAAAGCAAAAAAGAAAAGAGAAAGACTGTGATCCCCCCCGACCCCACGGCTAAAAATGAGCAACAAGAGGGATGGTGCAAATGAATGACCAATTGTCGATATTGGTAAACAAAAATAAAAAAATAAAGTAAATGCTAGCAAATTTGAAAATAACAAAGTTAGGAGTGTTTTTTGGAACAAGCAACAGGCCGCTTAACAAGATCAGCCTCGGATGGCCTTCTCTCTGTCCCATCAGCCAGGACAGCTAGACTGGTGGGGACGAGGGAGAGGGCCTTTTCTGTGGTGGCCCCCACTCTGTGGAACTCCCTCCCTAGGGAACTCCGTCATGCCCCCTCTTTAATGAGCTTCCGCCGTGCATTAAAAACGTGGTTGTTCAGGCAGGCATTTGGGGTGGGTTAGGGTATTTTAGAAAATGTTTTTATTGTAGAATTTTATTGTTTTAAACTGTTTTATTGTATGTTGTACATCGCCCAGAGTGGCTGGGTGACCAGCCAGATGGGCGATTAATAAATTTAATAATAATAATAATAATCTGGAAATGTCTCAGATGGCACCGCTTCTGTTTGTTTAATCCGAGAGCACAACATTTCAGAACCTTCTGGAACCTGGTAGGAGGTGTCGAGATCCACACACACACACTCTGATTGTGCAGTTATGCTCTTCCCTACCCATGTCAATTTAAGAGGGTTTGGGGGATAGCAGTTACATTCTGCTCCCCCGCAACTCTCGGGGCAGGGAGACATTGCCTACCATGATGGACTAGGTGTGCGGTTGAAGCCAGGATTTCCAAACTACTGATACCTGAGGTGTCTTTGAAACATGAAGGGAGGGGGCTTCCCTGTGTATTAATCCTGTGCTTAAAGGCCCACAGACACTTCAGGGGAGGAGGCCACTGTGCAGGTCTTTATTGCAGAAATGGTATTTCTTAATGATTCTATGGGGAATGCCCAGACAATGGGCCTGCAGGTATTTTGATGTTACCAAAGCACCCACAGGGCAAAACCACAGAAAGCAGCCTCCCACCCTTGGTGTTCCCTGAACATCTAATGGTCCTGCTTCCACTCCTGAATTAAAAATTGAAAGCATGGTCCCCTCTTCATACCCAAAAGGGCAGCCTTCCCCCAAACTGGTGTCTCCCAGATGTGTTGGACTACAACTCCCAGCATCCCTAGCCAGCGATGGCCACAAAAAGTTTTCCTCATAGAGTGCGTGAGAGCAAGTACAATCCACCCTGCCAGGTCACAATGCTAAATCTTTGCCTTGTAAGTGTTTGAATCATTCAGTTAGTGACCCAGACCAGGAGTGGAGAAGCTGTGACCCTCCAGGTGTTGTTGGACTACAACTCCCATCTGGCCCAGCCAGAGGATGGTGGGAGTTGTAGTCTGGCAACATCTGGAAGGCCATGGGTCCCCCCCACACACACTTTGAGTTACCTTGTTAGCAGCAGACCTTCTCTGAAACGAACCAATTGCAGATCCCGCTTTGCTTTCCACTCCTTCATTTCTGCTGGAGGGTTCAGCCCTCCTGGTGCGGATTGTCAGCTGCCCTATATACTTGTAAGAAGTTAAAGCGAAAGGCTACCCCCTGCCCCGGCCCCAAAGAAAATGCACTTGTCCGCTGCTCTGGTCTCTCTCCTACAGCCTGCATCGGATTCTCTCCCAAGTCTGTATTGCCCAGTTTTCATTCCATACGTCCAGCATTGTGTTGTTTAAACCAGGAAAAGGCAAAAACACACAGTGAAAGTCTGCAAACATGCTGAACGAGATGGGCATACATTGTGGTCCATGGGCAGGTGACAGTCAGCGGTAGGTCCTGTGAGTTTCTGTGGGCATGCTCATGTGGCGGTGGGCGGGGGGGGGAGAAAGAGCATGCTCCACTAGAACGTGCTTGTGACCAAAGGACAGGAGATGCGACGACAACACTACCTACCGGAGTATCTTCTCCACTGAATGGCATTTCACATTCATTTTGCCAGCACGGCAAAAGTCAGGGTTTCTGTGGATCCTTCAAAGGTGCGTTTACATTCAATAGCAATTGCAGTCCACAGCGAGGGAAAAGAATCCCAACCCTGCAAGTTCTTGCAGTTGGTCACTTGGGGGGAAGGGGTGGTATCTTTTTATCCCCCCCCCCCCTGCTAGTCTCAAAAGTTTTGGTCTGTCTCCAGATCTGTGCCGCAGTCCAAGCCTTAACTCTCCCGGGGGCCATCGTAGTGGAACTCAGAGCTGAAGACCTCTTTGTAAAGGGACGGGAAGTTTGTGGCAGTCTCCGGGTGGACAAGGTGGAAAAATTCCAACATATCCAAGTGAAGGCTGCAGATTGTCTTCATCAAGGGAAATTTGGAGATGATCTATGGGGAAAGAGGAGGCCAGTTTAGAGATCAGGGCAGAAGGCAGCCCCCAACCACTCAGAAGCCAAAATGAGGCTGAATTTATGCCATCACTGATGATAAGAAGAAACAAACAAACAAACAAACGAAAAGTCATCAAGTGGCAACTTTCCCTTCATTTTCCTATACTGACGCTTTCTTACGAATGTAGTGTCAAGGGCTCCTTGGAGGCCTCTCTCAGTCAAATCCAGTAGCCAAGTCCAGACACAGACAAAGGGATTCTTTTCAAAGCTTTATTCCTCTTTTGCAACTTAACAACTCTACTGTTAGCAACTAGATATGAGCAGCAGAGTACCTATGCCCCAAGTTGGAACAGTTGGTCCCCGTTTGAAGGAGAATCACTGGCAGACCCTGAACTTATGGGCTAGGGAGAGTCCCTCCCCTTTTCCCTTGGATCCTCTGGGCGCAACCGTTGTTTGCGCGCCAACCGGGCACTACGCTTCCTTTCCGCGCCCTCCATTTGGTGCTGCTCCCTGCGTTGGCGTCACGAATCCAGCAAGTCTGCTTCCCACACTCTCTCAGTCCCAGGACTGCTATCTGTGCTAGGAATGCCGGTGGGAGGAATCCCTGCCAGCTGTTGGCCCTGGGAAGGATGAGCGCGCTCCTCTCCCAGGAGCAGCTGCTCTTCCTCAGAATCAGAACTACTCTAGGATTCTATGGGCTCAGTGTCCACCCTGACATGTAGCCTCTTATAGTAAGGTGTGCATTTAACCATTTAACCTGAAGAACAATCTGAATTTGAATTTAACCTGAAGAACAAGAACATTTAACCTGAAGAACAATCAAAGAAAACCCTCCTTCCATATGTACCTGCCTGGACCCTAAGATCATCTTCAGGGTCATAGAATCATAGAAGAGTAGGGTTGGGAGGGACCTACAAGGCCATCGAGTCCAACCCCCTGCTCAGTGCAGGAATCCAAGTCAGAGCATCCCCAATAGGTGGCTGTCCAACCTCGTCTTGAACGCCTCCAGTGTGGGAGAGCCCACTGCCTCCCTAGGGAATGGGTTCCATTGTCGTATTGCTCTTACAGTCAGGACGTTTTTCCTGATGTTCAGCCGGAATCTGGCTTCCTGGAACTTGAGCCCATTGTTCCGTGTCCTGCACTCTGGGGTGATCGAGAAGAGATCCTGGCCTTCCTCTCTGGGACAACCTTTCAAGTCCTTGAAGAGCGCTATCCTGTCTCCCCTCAGTCTTCTCTTCTCAAGACTAAACATGCCCAGTTCTTGCAGTCTCTCCTCATAGGGCTTTGTTTCCAGTCCCCTGATCATCTTTGTTGCCCTCTCCTGAACCCTCTCCAGTTTGTCTGCATCCTTCTTAAAGTGCAGTGCCCAGAACTGGACACAGTACTCCAGATGAGGCCGCCTAACCAGTGCTGAGTAGAGGAGAACTAGTACTTCCTGGGATTTGGAAGCTATGCCAAATTAATGCAGCCCAAAAGAGCATTTGCCTTTTTTGCAGCCACATCACATTGTTGGCTCATATTCAGCTTGTGATCGACAACAATTCCAAGATCCTTCTCGCTTGTCGTGTTGTTGAGCCATGTATCCCCCATCTTGTAACTGTGCATTTGGTTTCTTCTTACTAGGTGCAGAACTTGGCATTTCTCCCTATTAAATTACATGCTGTTGTTTTCTGCCCAGCACTCCAGTCTATCAAGATCCCTTTGAATTCTGTTTCTGTCTTCCAGGGTATTAGCTATCCCACCCAATTTTGTGTCATCTGCAAATCTGACCAGCATTCCCTGCACATCCTCCTCCAAGTCATTAATAAAAACATCAAAGAGCACTGGGCCCAGGACTGAGCCCTGAGGTACCCCGCTCATTACCTCCCCAGTTTGAGAAGATCCCATCGATAAGCACTCTTTGAGTCCGATTCTGTAGCCAACTGTGGATCCACCGGATTGTTGTTTCATCTAGCCCACTTTGCACTAGTTTGCTCATCAGGCTTGTCTCACGTAATCTACATAATCATGCTTACTTGTCCGGAACTCTTGGCTACATGCAGTTTCACTCTTAGCTAATGGTGTTTCTTTCACACCAGAGACAAGGGCCTTGCTAGGCATTGTGACTCATGCGCAGTAAGTTAATGAGCCCCTGTCCATTGAATCACTACATCCTTTTGCCTACATGACTCTCAGCAACACATTCCCATGATAACTATGCAAGTGGTATTTTTCTACTTCATTCATAATCAGCATTGATTCCAATGTATTGTTTTTGTTTAAAGTGGAGCCTAGTCCACAACAGTTTATACCACTGTTACAAAAATTGTGTTCTTTTCCCTGGTAGACTTTCCAATTTGTTTACCAAGAACGAGAGGAGGCAGAGATCTGGTCCAACACGATTTTATTCTGCAGAATAAGGCAACCCTTGGGGCTAACGCTCCAACAAAGGTCACACTCAAGTATTGTGATCCAAAAGTTTATATAGGCAAGACCTTTGGGGGCTGTCTTATGCTTGCGCTGTACTAATCTCTTTGTCTAGCTGAGAGGGAAACAAGAAAACAGGCAGCACCTTTGACATATCTAGGCATGCGCAGAGAGGTAGCCTTGTAAACACATTCTTGGCATTCCTGAGTCTCTGATAAGGCGCTGTGTCTTTGTTTAGCATGGCAGTCTCACACTGAGGTAAAACAGACATAGCCTAGCTTATAAAATCATGGGATAACAGACATACTACAACTGAAATTTCTATAACACTCCCCACCAAGGCAAACCATTCAACATCACAGTAATTCAAGTCTATGCCCCAACCACTGAGGCCGAAGAAGCTGAGGTTGATCGGTTCTATGAAGACCTACAACTCCTTCTAGAACTAACACCAAAAAAAGATGTCCTCTTCATCATAGGGGATTGGAATGCTAAAGTAGGAAATCAAGAAATCACCGGGATAACAGGCAGGCATGGCCTTGGTGTACAAAATGAAGCAGGACAAAAGCTAATAGAGTTTTGCCAAGAGAACATGCTGATCATAGCAAACACTCTTTTCCAACAGCACAAGAGGCGACTGTACACATGGACGTCACCAGATGGTCAATATCGAAATCAGATTGATTATGTCCTTTGCAGCCAAAGATGGAGAAGCTCCATACAGTCAGTAAAAACAAGACCTGGAGCTGACTGTGGCTCAGATCATGAGCTGCTTCTTGCAAAATTTCGTCTTAAATTGAAGAACGTCGGGAAAACCACTAAACCGTTCAGGTATGACCTAAATCATATCCCTGATGAATATACAGTGGAGGTGAGGAATAGATTTCAGGGATTAGACCTGATAGACAGAGTGCCTGAGGAACTATGGACGGAGGTCCGTAACATTGTTCAGGAGGCAGCAACTCAATCCATCCCAAAGAAAAAGAAATGCAAGAAAGCCAAGTGGCTGTCTGATGAGGCTTTACAAGTAGCTCACGAAAGAAGGGAAGCGAAAAGCAAGGGAGAAAGGGGAAGATATACCCAACTGAACGCAGAGTTCCAGAGAATAGCAAGGAGAGACAAGAAGGCCTTCTTCAATGAACAATGCAAAGAAATCGAGGAAAACAACAGAATGGGAAAGACTAGAGATCTCTTCAAGAAAATTGGAGATCTCAAGGGAACGTTTTGTGCAAAGACGGGCATGATAAAGGACAAAGAAGGCAGGGACCTAACAGAAGCAGATGAGATTAAGAAGAGGTGGCAAGAATACACAGAAGAACTATACAGGAAAGATCTGAATGTCCCTGATAGCCATGATAGTGCGGTCACTGAACGTGAGCCGGACATCCTAGAGAGTGAAGTCAAGTGGGCCTTAGGAAGCATTAGTAACAACAAAGCTAGCGGAGATGACAGTATTCCAGCCGAACTATTTAAAATCCTAAAAGATGATGCTGTTAAAGTGCTGCATTCAATATGCCAACAAATCTGGAACACTCAACAGTGGCCACAAGACTGGAAAAGGTCAGTTTACATTCCAATTCCAAAGAAGGGCAACGCCAAAGAGTGTTCAAACCACCGCACAATTGCGCTCATTTCACATGCCAGCAAGGTGATGCTCAAAAACCTACAAGCTAGGCTTCAGCAGTATGCGAACCGAGAACTACCGGAAGTACAAGCTGGGTTTAGAAGAGGCAGAGGAACTAGAGATCAAATCGCCAACATTCGCTGCATCATGGAGAAAGCAAGAGAATTCCAGAAAAATGTCTATTTCTGCTTCATTGACTACGCTAAAGCCTTTGATTGTGTGGATCACAACAAACTGTGGCAAATTCTGAAAGTGATGGGAGTACCAGACCACCTTACCTGTCTCCTGAGAAACCTGTACGAGGGTCAAGAAGCAACAGTAAGAACCAGACATGGAACAACCGATTGGTTCAAAATTGGGAAAGGAGTACGACAAGGCTGCATATTGTCACCCTGCTTATTTAACTTATATGCAGAGTACATCATGAGAAATGCCGGGTTGGATGAATCAGAGGTCGGAATTAAGATTGCTGGGAGAATTATCAACAACCTCCGATATGCAGACGATACCACCCTAATGGCAGAAAGCGAAGAGGATCTCAAGAGCCTCTTGTTGAGGGTGAAAGAGGAGAGTGCAAAAGCTGGTTTGAAACTCAACATTAAAAAAACGAAGATCATGGCATCTGGCCCCATCACTTCCTGGCATATAGAAGGGGAAGAAATGGAAGCAGTGACAGATTTTACTTTCTTGGGCTCCAAGATCACCGCAGACGGTGACTGTAGCCATGAAATTAAAAGACGCTTGCTCCTTGGGAGGAAAGCTATGGCCAACCTAGACAGCATAGTAAGAAGCAGAGACATCACCTTGCCGACCAAGGTCCGTCTAATCAAAGCTATGGTTTTCCCAGTAGTAATGTATGGCTGTGAGAGCTGGACTATAAGGAAGGCTGAGCGCCACAGAATTGATGCTTTCGAACTGTGGTGCTGGAGAAGACTCTTACGAGTCCCCTGGACTGCAAGGAGGTCAAATCAGTCCATCCTAAAGGAAATCAACCCTGAGTGCTCATTGGAAGGACAGATACTGAAGCTGAAGCTGAAATATTTTGGCCACCTAATGCGAAGAGAAAACTCTCTGGAAAAGACCCTGATGCTGGGAAAGACTGAAGGCCAAAGGAGAAGGGGACGGCAGAGGATGAGATGGCTAGATAGCATCACGGATGCAATGAATATGAACTTGAGCACGCTCCGGGAGAGAGTGCAGGAAAGGAAGGCCTGGCGTGCTATGGTCCATGGGGTCACGAAGAGTCGGACACGACTGAACGACTGAACAACAACAATCATCTTAAAAAATTATATACCATTGAAGAAATGTAGGTGGGTGGTGGTGGGTTTGAACTGCAGCAGGCCTGGTGGGGTGTGTGTGTGGTTTGGGGTGGCCTAAAGCTTAGCTTGAATTGTGCTTGCATACCCTTAGTTGTGTATTTGCTCAAATGCACACTAGCTATTATTAGCGTGGGTTCAGCATGCTTGATGGTATCTGGAGCAAAAGCTAAGCCCTGGGTCAGATATGGTGCAAGGGTGTCTTGTAGGGGGCAGCCTGCTAATGGTGTGGTTGCATTGGTTGCCTCAAAGCTGTTTTTTGAGTGAAAAATCCTGTAGCATCTTATTTGTAGGTGCAGCATGGGGTCTTTGCATGATAAGAGTGTGTCATGCGAATGTAACTCCTTTCATTTGTGTGAATGCTGCTGCATTTGGAAGACTCCAATCTCCCTGTTGTGGAGCTATATGATAAGTTTATGTTGCTGTTCTGCCATGCATTGTGGTTTTCTGTGAAATATTTGGAGGTGTTATTGCCACATCCTGTTTGGGCACAAAGTATGGAAGAGCAACTGAGGGTGCAATCCTATAGTGGCTAGACGGCCATAGGATTGTTCAGTTTTCTCTCTCTGACCTCGGCGCCTGCCTTGTAGGTGTGGATCATCCCCAAGCTCCACACTCGGAAGAGCAGAGCAAGACAACAGCGAGCATTCCCGGGGCGACGAGTGTGGAAGTGCCAGTATAATACTTCCTATGTGTTGTCCGCCCCTGCCCCCCTCCAAAGTCCCATGGCTAGACACCCTAAATCAGCCATCTAGATGCGAATGCAGGGCGGCCAAAGCATTGAGGAGCGGAGGGATTATGTAGGAGGTGGCAGTCCCCTCAATGTTCTGGTCTCAAAAAGTTGGTTAAAGTTATTAAATACTTCCATTGTCATAACGACTAGAAACATATTTACTTCAATGTTTTTCTCCTGCTTCTGTATGACAAAGCATGATATTTTGTGAACTTCCTGGAGAGCTTTGCCTATTGGATGGTATAGAAATGCCTGGTGTGGAAGCCGCTTGGTGGGAGATTCAGGACAGATAAAAGGAATACTTCACACAGCACATAGTTAAACTATGGAACTCGCTGCCACAGGATGTAGTAATGGCTGCCCATTTGGATGGCTTTAAAAGGGGGTTGGACAAATTCCTGGAGGAGAAGGCTATCCATGGCTATCAGTCTTGATGGCTATGCGCTACCTCCAGTACCAGAGGCAGTGAGTCTGTGTACACCAGTTGCTGGAGAACATGGGCGGGAGGGTGCTGTTGTCCTGCTCGTAGTTTCCTGGTCAACAGCTGATCGTCCACTGTGTGAACAGAATGCTGGACTGGATGGACCCTTAGTCTGATCCAGCAGGGCTCTTCTGTTATGTTCTTAATCAATGAAACCATACCTAAGAGGTGGCTTACAAAATTGAAAAATATACCTTTAGTGTTGTCCTACCTATCTTAAATAAAACTGTAGCTGGCTTTCTTAAAAATGCTGGGTTCTGTGCTCTGGAAGGCCAAAACTCCCACACTTTCATGGAAGCGTGGAATTCCTTCCCTTCTGATTCTCTTCTTGTTTGTGATGCAAGGCTGTGGCCCTTGACCCTATTCTAACCACTGTCTGTTGCTACTCCTGCTTCTTGGCAAACTTGGGTGCTGCTGAGAGCAGACACCTCTTTTTGTTCCCTTGATCATCTTTTTTTTAACTTATTTCCTTGAACTGGCACAAGGGGGTCTTCTGTCCATGTGCTGAAAGGGAGGGGAGGTGGTGGCTGTTTTTGGGGTGCAAGGCTTAAAATATGCAGATTATGTGACCTAATTGGGAGGATGGACTGTCTAAAGCGAGGGCTGGGTAACTGAAGCCAAATGTTCAAACTGACCCCAGCATAGCTCTACTTATTAAGCATCCCCCTACAAAAAAATCCTTGCTCCTTTATTATACAGCTCATCTGCCTTCTCCTGCACAAGCTTAGACACAGGCAAAAAGTCTTTTATTTTCGCATCCTTTTTCACAGCATTGTCATTCTATCACCCTCGATACCTAAGTCTGGAAAGACAGTTCTCTGCCCTAAAGAGGCTACCATCTATACATCAGTGAGGGTTAGGGGAATGACAGAGGCAAAGAGCATTGTGGGAATAGGTGCAAACTTGCAGTTCATCTGTTATTTAGTGTGTTTGTATCTCTCCTTTCCTCCGAGGAGCTTAGGAAGGGGACATGCATCTTTCTCGCTGCTCCAGTGTTTATCTTCACATCAACCCTGTGAGGTAGATTACGCTGAAAGAATTTGACTTGCCCAAGGCCTCTTAGTGAGTTTCATGGACCTGAACCGAGGTCTCCTCAGTCCTAGTCCAGCATGCTAAATTGGGGGGGGGGGGGAATACATGACTCACAGGCTATGTTAGGCCCCCATCATTTTTGTGACCCCTACCATCCCGAAATTGGCAAAAGGGCACATTTTCCATGCGGAGTGTACTGCTGTTGTGTGCCCCATGGTGGGTTCTGGAGGCAGGCTAGTAGTATCTGCCCTCAGACTTTCAGAAGTTGCCCATCCCTGCTCTGCCCCATCCCTCTCAGGCCTGGTGCTCTCCAGATGTTTTGGGCAAACCAGTTTTGTGGGATCAGTTCCAGCTTCTTCCTTCTGATGAAGTGGGCAAGGTGTTTTCATCTGTAAGGCCGACCACCTGCTTACTTGATCCTTGCCCATCTTGGCTCATTATGGGCTGCAGAGAGAGGCTGGGCGAGGGGATCAGGGCGGTGGCGAACGCCTCCCTTGAGGAGGGAGTGATGCCACCAGCCCTCAAGGAGGCAGTGATAAGACCACTCTTAAAGAAGCCCTCCTTGGATCCCCAAATTCTGAACAACTTTTGCCCATTTCTTGAATCTGCCATCTTTGGGCAAGGTGATTGAGCAGGTGGTGGCGATGCAGTTGAGGGCACACTTGGAAGAAGCTGATTATCTAGATCCTGGGCATGGGACAGAATATCTGGGCATATCTGGGCATGGGACAGAAACGGCCTTGGTCGCCTTAGTGGATGATATGAGGAGGGCTCTGGATAGGGGCGGATGCTCCTTCCTTGTTCTCCTTGACCTCTCAGCGGCTTTTGATACGGTTAACCACGGTATCCTCCTGGACTGCCTGGAGGGGCTGGGCATTGGAGACACTGTATTGCGGTGGGTCCAGTCCTTCCTCTCTGGCAGGTACCAGAGGGTAGCACTGGGACAGGAGGTGTCAGACCCGTGGCCGCTCACATATGGGGTGCCACAGGGTTCCATCCTCTCCCCAATGCTATATAACATCTATGTGAAGCTGCTGGGGGCTATCATCAGGAGGTCTGGGGTGCGGTGTCTTCCGTAAGCAGATGAGACGCAGCTCTGCCTCTCGTTCAAATCTTCACCAGGGTTGGCCGTGGAATCCCTGTCCAAATGTCTGGAGACAGTGAGTGGCTGGATGGGGAGGAATAAGCTGAACCCTGACAAGACCAAGGTACTTCTGGTGGGAGACAAGAGGAGGTTGGGGGATGCTGACCTGGTGTTGAATGGGGTACGGCTACCCTTGAAAGGCCAGGTCGGCAGCCTGGGTGCCATTTTAGACTCCCAGCTGTCCGTGGAGGCTCAGGTGTCAGCCGTGAGCTGGACAGCGCTGTACCAACTCCATCTGATACGGCGGCTGCACCCCTTCCTTCCCGACCATCTGCTCCCATCAGTAGTACATGCCCTGGTCTCCTCTCGTCTAGACTACTGCAATGCGCTCTATGTGGAGTTACCCTTGAAGAGGGTTCAGAAGCTGCAGCTGGTACAGAACGCGGTGGCTTGCCTGATTACAGGCAGCCACCACTAGCATGATCACATCACTCTGGTGCTGAAGGAGTTGCACTGGCTACCAGTTGTTTTCCGGGCCCAATTCATGGTGTTGGCATTGACCTTTAAAACCCTATATGGTTCTGGCCCAGCCTATCTCAAGGAGCGCCTCCAGCAATACCAGACAGGTCGCTCAACGAGATCAGCCTCGGATGGCCTTCTCTCTGTCCCATCAGCCAGGACAGCTAGACTAGTGGGGACGAGGGAGAGGGCCTTCTCTGTGGTGGACCCCACTCTGTGGAACTCTCTCCCTAGGGAACTCCGCCATGCCCCCTCTTTGATGAGCTTCCGCCATGCCCTGAAAACGTGGTTATTCAGGCAGGCATTTGGGGTGGGTTAGGGTATTTTAAAATGTTTTAATGTATAATTTTACTGTTTTAAATTGTACCATTGTTCATCGCCCAGAGTGTCCAGGTGACTGGCCCGATGGGTGTTTAAGAAATTAATTAAATACATACATACATACTTACATACATTGGGCTACAACTCCCAGCATTCCTGGCCATTCTGGTTGGAGCTGATGGGAGTTGAATTCCAAAACATTTAGAGGGCGCCCGCTTGGGGAAGTCTTCTCTAATCACTACGCTGCATTATGGTGATTCAGTGTGTGTGGGGTGGGGGAGAGGTTGAGCCCAGAGGGCTTATGGAAGGAGCAGGGGGGAGGCCTCTTGTGGGAGGCAGTACAGTTTGCAAGTAAGTTTTAATGCTAGTGCTTTCTGTATCTTATTTTATTGCCTCTGTCCCAGATTTTTTGCACATGGGTTGGCCGGTGAGGAGGTGAGTTTTTCCTAGTGACATCTAGTTGGTGACTCACCCTAAGAGGCCATGAGTTTGTTGAGTTTATTGAGTAAGAGTTTGTTGTCTCATCTAAGCTGCACTGAAGAGACAGCTTGGGAAAAATTGGCCTAACCTCTACTGGGTCTTAGAATTTCTCATTGTCTCTTGTAGGCCCAGCTCTGTGTGACTTAAAATTCCCCTGAGGGACACTTGAGGAAGGAATGGCAGGTAACAAAGAAAACAGAACAGCTTGAGTTAAAACTGGCTTGCATGGACATCTTCTGCCATCCTGTTTCCTTTCTATGGCTACTCATGGCACCCGTTGAACTCTGTCTCTAATGCATGGAAATCATGCAAATAGCAAGATAAATGTTGCCTGCAGAACCGTATGTGCTGACCCAGCATACAAAATTGACAGAAATTTGTCCAGACAACTGCAATTTCCTGTGCTCAGGACCTTCTGACCTGTGTTGCTTTCATCTTCCTGCTTCTTTCATTTCTAAGCCCAAATGACATGCATAAAAAACATCTGCATGTTTATGCGCTTTTGCATATTTTTATTTGCATTTTGTAATTTCTGTCTGTTGTGGTGACCGGTGGTCCTAAATGCTAAACTTGACTTGTGAAATTGCCACTTCTCTCCCTAAGCTCCCTAAGTGGGTTTTTTTTTTAAATTCTCTTTTTGTAGAGAGAGTGAACAACTTCCCACCACTTCCTAAGTTTATCCCACTGAAACCATGCTTTTACCAGAACTTTGCTGATGAGATTCCTGTTGATCGCCAGATGCTGGTGAGGAGGATCTATCACTTGTGGATACGTAAGTTCAAGGCGGCAGTACTTGGTGGGAGTGGAGGGAAGAGGAGGATTTACACTTGGGATTTGTGTATTTAACACAGTGTCTTTGGAGTTTAACCAGACCTGCATGCTTGTTGGTGTAGGTTTCAGCTTCCTAAAAAAAACCCCTCAGCTTTTGTGTTATTTTAAAAATGCCAAGCTGCTAGTCCTTATGAGACTAGCAGAGAGATGCTCGAAAGTGTGAGCAAGGCTGCTAAAACCTCACAAGCCAAAGGGGTGGCAGGATAAGGGTTCTAGGAGTTGTGGGGCAAGGCTTCACTACAAAGGTCCTCCCCTGCCCAGCAAAACCAGACTATCTTATGCAAAATATCAGCCATTGTGCTCCCGCTTGCAAAAGAAAAAGAAGTATACAGATGGTAGAATATTGGATTGTTTGGGTACTGAATTGTATTCAGTGCTGTGAGAGTACACATGAAAAAGGACCCTGTTTTATCTCTCGATTTCTCATGTCAGCACTCTGCAAAGAACCCAGGGTCTCCATGGACTCTGTACATTGCATGATTTATCTTAATAGAGTTCACTTCCCCCAAGAGGCAGCAGTGGCCTCAAAGGGTTAGACCAGCCACCCCCAACCTGGTGCCCTCCAGATGTGTGGGACTACAACTCCCACTGTCCCTAGCCAACATCTGGAGGACACTAGGTTGGAGAAGGCCACTTTAAAACATCCTCTTTTTATCCATAGTATATGGCAGCCTCTTTGTATCTATAACTTACTGTGTCCTCATCCACAGTTTACTCGATCACTTTGGCCATCAATGTCATTGCTTGCATGGCCTGGTGGATTGGTGGCAGTAGTGGCGTCAATTTCGGCTTTGCCATCCCCTGGCTCGTTCTCTTCAGCCCTTGCAGTTATGTCTGCTGGTTCCGGTCTACAAAGCCTTTAGGTAATTGCACACTGGTGTGTCCTTATTCCCCCTTCTCGAAAATCCCACACATTGGAGGCTGACATGGTAGAGTCCTCATGAGGGAGAATGAGCTGAAGCACAGCTGAAGGATGACTTTTTGACTGCATTCCTGTGTTTTTGTTTTAAAAAGAAGCTCTCAGCAAATAGAAATCTAGCTTTTCAAAAAGGAAGGTTCTAGCCAAGCCTTGCCCTTGATGTGCTAGTAATGTTTACTTTACACTTCTGTGCACGCCACGCCACCCCCCCTCCCCCCGCACACACACAGTTACACACTTGACCACCTCATTCCACTGCCTGTGTAGACCAGGGGTAATTCGGAATGGATCCCAAGTAAGTCTGTTTAAGGCTGAAGAATCTGGGCATGCTAGAGAATTTTTCCAATACATCCTTTTTTAAAACAACATTGAAATGAGTTATTTCCTGTTCTGGTTGGTTTGTCTTTTTTGGGTAGCTGAGCAGCTTGGATCTGGCCCCCATGGCATATTTCTCTGAACCCCCTGCAGCTAGGGATGTACGAAAACCCCTTACCTGGAGTCCATGGGGGGTGGGGTGATCCGTCCCTCCCACCCGGAATCCTCACTGGCCAGCTCCACTCCACGGCGAGTCTGTGGAGCTGCCAGGCAGCTCCAGCGGCTGGTGGACTTCCAGCCGCTGGGATGCAAATGGCGTCCGGTGTAGCGGATGCCATTTGCGTCCCTGGTCTTTGCCATGATTGGCTACATAAATATTTACGTAGCCTATCATGGCAAAGAGAAGGGATGTAAATGGCATCCGCTATGCTGGATGCCATTTTCTTCCGCCGGACTGCAGCGGATGGACCAGACTGGCTGGTGGCAGGTAGGATCTGTTCTGGGGCAACTTCATGGGGTGGTGGAGGTGGGTGGTCTGTTCTGCCATGGACTCCAAGGGGCTGGATTCTTTAGAATCTGGCCTCATTGGCATCCGTGGCGGAATTTTCTAACATCCCTACCTGCAGCCCTTCTGAATCTTAATTGTGGCATGAGACTAAAAATATTTGCTCAGTACACTTAGGAGGAAAAGTTTCTGTGACTCGAGGCTCGCCTCTAGGGAGTCTGCAGGAGCTTCCCCAATAAATGCAGGATTCATTTCCATGTTTTGTTTTGGAAACAGTGAACTGGAGAAGGGCCAGTCTCACCTTCTACCCAAGGCTGGGAATCTTGCTTTCTCTTGCCTCCAGAAGGTACTCTGTGCGCCTCCAGGGGCAGCCAAGAATCTCTGTTCTGCCCAGTTTTTCTTATGTGTCGGCAGGCACACTGGCTCTTCTGATGTGCCTTTGGAGAGCTATTTTCCCCTGCTAATCCAGCTCCTAGAGCTAGTTTATTGCGGGCTCATCCCTTTTAGCCAAAGGGCGGGTGGGATGACTACAGTAAGCTAGCAGCAGTGGAGGATTTGCAGCCCTGGAAAGGATCGTGTTTTAGCATGTGTGAGTATGGGCCAAGTCAGCCTGGCTGTGATCCTAACGGAGGCAAGGGTTGGCTTTGCAAACCAGCTCTTTCCCAACCTCTCAATAGATTAACCTCCTTCTCTCCCCCCACCCCCCTTTAAAGTCAGAGGCATCTTTGCTTTTATACTCAAGTGTGTAAAGAGTAAGAATTATCCTTCTCTCTCAGCCTGACTTACTTCACAGGGTTGTCATGAAGACAAAAAAAAATGAAATGTATGGAGGGTGAGAACTATGTAAACCAGGGATGTGTAAGAGGGAGATCAAGATCATTGATCAATTGTATGTACCGCTCAACTGCCAAATGGCCTCGGGGCAATTTACAGTCATAAAACCCCCAAACAAACAATAAAACAACAGCAAATACAACCAACACAACTAATGAAGATATCACAATATTGCACATAGTAAAGCAGCCTTCCCCATCCTGGTGTTCTCCAGATGTTGCAGTCTTCAACTCCCATACTCCCCATCCAACATGCTGGGAACTGTAGTCCAAAACACCCAGAGGATACCAGGTTGGGGAAGGCTGCATTAAAGAGCCAGCAGTAAAGTTAATAACCAGAGCAACAGATGAAAGATGAAATGGCTGCTAGAAGAGGAAGGTCTTAACCTGGTGTCTAAATGTGTACAGTGAAGACGCCAGGCGGATCTCCCGGGGGGGACATTCCACAGAGGGGGAGCCACCACAGAGAAGGCTCTTTCTTGGGTAGCTGCCCACTGAGCCATTGTTGGTGGTGGCGCCCGTAGAAGACCCTCCAAAGATGAACGTAATGGTCAAGCAGCCACATAGAGTAGCTCTCTGGGTGATCTGCAGTAGCTCAACAAGGGTCTTCAGCTTCCAACTGTGTTAGCAAAAGCTGGGTTTAGATCTAAATTAGACAGTTACAACCCCTGTTCTGTAGTAACAAAGGTGTAGATTCATGTCTGCAGGTTGTTCTTGTGCTTGGCTCCTGGGGTGCAATAGGTAAATGGCTCTCCCCTGCAGCCACCATTTTTGCATCTGTCTCCAGTTGGTGGATTTGGGGGTTCTAATTAAGAAAGTAGATGGTGCAAGACTGAAGTCTGCCCACCCACCCCTGATGTAAACCACCCTGAGCTCTGTGGAGGAGGGGGCGGGGGCTAACAGAATAGGAAGTAACCTCAAAGGTCATCTAGTCCAGCCCCCTGCCAATGCAGGAAATGTAATCAAGACGAGGCTGGACAGCCATCCGTCGGGGACGCTCTGACTTGGATTCCTGCATTGAGCAGGGGGTTGGACTCAATGGTCTTGCAGGCCCCTTCCAACCCTACTATTCTGTGATTCTAATCAATTTAAATTTTAAAAGATTAAAGGGGAAAAAACAGAATGAGCACATTTTCCTTCCCTGATCTTGCTCTGGGCCCCCCAGATGGCTTATGATGACTGGACTGTATACAGTTTAGCTTTGACCCCCCCCCCCCATAACAGCTGCTTATTGTCACCTGTTGCTCATATAACTTCCTGCATGGGCTAACCAGATTTCTCTCCTCACCCGCCTGCTGCCCAGGTCAGACAGCTCCTTCAACTTCATGACATTTTTCTTCATTTTCAGAGTGCAATTCATCCTGGTTGTCATCCAAGCAATCGGCATCAGTGGATGGGGAGCTTGGTAAGTGCAGGAACTCCTGGCCCCTTGGTCCTTTGGGGGGGGGGTGTTAAGTAAAAAAAAAATGATTTAGAAGATTTTTTTTTAAAGAGGCTGAGGGTGTCTACAATTTTAACTGGAAAATATTGAGGGCTGCAGCATCTAGTTGATTAGTTGTTTGCTTAGACAACACATGGTGTGAGCAACACATGGTCTGCAGGCTGCATGCTGTCCCCCCAGCTGACTTTGTGCCCCCAGCTGAATTTGTGCCCCCCACTGCCATACCACTGAATTTTCCACAAACCCCCAGGGGCGGACCCCGATTTTCCTTTAAAAGCAAAATTGAACTCCTGGAAGTGTCTTGGGAGCACAATTTTTCTTTAAAACCAGCCTTGATTTAAAAGAAAATTGGCACGTTTCCACAAGACCTCTAATTTTGGTGGCCAATTTGGTGGGGAGGGTGTGGCCCCTGCTGGGATCCAAAGGGCCCCTGGACCAGCAGATGTTGCCCATGCTTGGGTTATATTACTCTATCCAAACTCCTTTTTTTATTAACCTAAAAATTACCCCCTCCCCCATTTTTTTTCTTTAAATGATTGCATTTCTTGTAAATGTAGGTACTAACAGAAATGGCAGCATCTCCTCAGGGCAATTCCCCTTTGTTGTTTCTCACGAAAGCCACAATGTCTCCTGGAAGATGGTGCCTGCCACAATATAGGCCAGTATTTCTTTATTTGGAAACAGGGACCTAGGAAGCTGCCTTAGACTGAGTCTGACCATGAGTCCATCTATTGAAACATTTCCTACATTGACAGGCAGTAGCTCTCTAGGTTTTCTGACAGGGGTCTCTTCCCAAGGCCTAGGATTGAACCTGGGACCTTCTGCGTTCAAAGAGGTGCTCTGCCACTGAGCTATGTTCCTTTCCCATAAAATATACTTACCTTTCCTCCTTTGGAATGGTGGTTTATCTATGGGTGAACTTGTTCAGATTGAATAAATCGATTGCTTCATCAGCAATTTAATCAATGCCCCCAAAATAGCATGGGTGCAGTTCTTAATTTCTAACATGCTATTTTTCTAATTTTGTACATGGCGTAGAAGGTTTCTTTTTCGTAACTAAAAAAAATGACCGTCTAAGTACACCTAATTAATATTCATACAAAGGACCAACCAAACGTATCTGTAATGCTATGGGAACATGAAATGCTGGGCATAGAACTCAGCTTGTACATGAGTATTAATGAACTAGAAAAGCTTCTGATGACTAGTCCATGTGGCTGCAAAAGTGGATGGGTGGAATCTGGTGAGCTTAGAGAGAGGGCAGATTGTGTGGCAGCTAGCAAAGCCAGAAAAAATCATTTAAAAAAGCATAAAAACTGCAGAATAAATTCTGGCAATCCATTGGCCAGACAATCATATTTCTTCTTATGAAGACTTTTGCTTGTGCACGCAGCCCCTACTGGGAAACTCTGGTTACCTCCTTTGGAACAAGCCAGGATATTAAAGTGACTTCAAACTGTGGTTTAATATCCTGGCTTGTTCCAACACTGTGAATTAAAGATACCTGGTTCCGGTGAGAGGGCAAGCGGTGGTTAATTAGAGGCTTCCTGGTTTCAGGGTGGCAGAGGGAAGAGTGAAGGGGCTGTGTGCATGAGCAACCAGCTTATGCCTATCTTAATGAAAATGTTTGCTGAAACATGAGAGATCTTTTCAGAAACTCTTGTCCTCCTCCCCTTGACTTCTCTTTCAGCGGCTGGCTAGCTGCTGTGATGTTCTTCAGCACAAATGTTGGGGCTGCTGTAATAATGGTTTTCTCAGCCATCATGTTTACGTTATTGGCCATCTTGATGTTTGCCTGCCTCATCCAGGTAAGTGGGGTTTCTTTGGGGCCTGGTCTTGTGTCGGCTGCCTCTGATGTGATCAGGGGTGTAGTGGAGGAGGAATTGTTGTTCAGTCGTGTCCGACTCTTCGTGACCCCATGGACCATAGCACGCCAGGCCTTCCTGTCCTCCGCTCTCACCCAAAGCGTGCTCAAGTCCATATTCATTGCATCAGTGGTGCTATCCAGCCATCTCATCCTCTGCCGTCCCCTTCTCCTTTTGCCTTCAGTCTTTCCCAGCATCAGGGTCTTTTCCAGAGATTTCTCTTCGCATTTGGTGGCCAAAATAGTTGAGCTTCAGCTTCAGTATCTGTCCTTCCAATGAGCAGTCAGGGTTGATTTCCTTTAGGATTGACTGATTTGACTTCCTTGCAGTCCAAGGGACTCGTAAGAGTCTTCTCCAGCACCACAGTTCGAAAGCATCAATTCTTCGGCGCTCAGCCTTCCTTATAGTCCAGCTCTCACAGACATACGTTGCTACTGGGAAAACCATAGCTTTGATTAGATGGACCTTTGTTGGCAAGGTGATGTCTCTGCTTCTTACTATGCTGTCTAGGTTTGCCATAGCTTTCATCCCAAGGAGCAAGCGTCTTTTAATTTCATGGCTGCAGTCACCGTCTGTGGTGAGCTTGGAGCCCAAGAAAATAAAATCTGTCACTGCTTCCATTTCTTCCCCTTCTATATGCCAGGAAGTGATGGGGCCAGATGCCATGATCTTAGTTTTTTTGATGTTGAGTTTCAAACCAGCTTTTGCACTCTCCACTTTCACCCTCAACAAGAGGCTCTTTAGATCCTCTTAGCTTTCTGCCATTAGGGTGGTATCGTCTGCATATCTGAGATTGCCGGGAGAATTATCAACAATCTAAATTCCGACCTGTGATTCATCCAACCCGGCGTTTCTCATTATGTACTCTGCATATAAGTTAAATAAGCAGGGTGACAATATACAGCCTTGTCGTACTCCTTTCCCAATTTTGAACCAATCGGTTGTTCCATGTCCGGTTCTTACTGTTGCTTCTTGGCCCTCATACAGGTTTCTCAGGAGACAGGTAAGGTGGTCTGGTACTCCCATCACTTTAAGAATTTGCCACAGTTTGTTGTGATCCACACAATCAAAGGCTTTAGCATAGTCAATGAAGCAGAAATAGACGTTTTTGTGGAATTCTCTTGCTTTCTCCATGATCCAGCGAAAGTTGGCGATTTGATCTCTAGTTCCTCTGCCTCTTCGAAACCCAGCTTGTACTTCTGTTAGTTCTCAGTTCACATACTGCTGAAGCCTAGCTTGTAGGATTTTGAGCATAACCTTGCTGCCATGTGAAATGAGCACAATTGTGCGGTAGTTTGAACACTCTTTGGCATTGCCCTTCTTTGGAACTGGAATGTAAACTGACCTTTTCCAGTCTTGCGGCCACTGTTGAGTGTTCCAAATGTGTTGGCATATTGAATGAGCACTATAACAGCATCATCTTTTAGGATTTTAAATAGCTCAGCTGGGATGCTGTCATCTCCGCTAGCTTTGTTGTTAGTAATGCTTCCTAAGGCCCACTTGACTTCACTCTCTAGGATGTCCGGCTCAAGTTCAGTGACCGCGCTATCATGGCTGTCAGGGACATTCAGATCTTTCCTGTATAGTTCTTCTGTGTACTCTTTCCACCTCTTCTTAATCTCATCTGCTTCTGTTAGGTCCCTGCCTTCTTTGTCCTTTATCATGCCCGTCTTTGCACAAAACGTTCCCTTGAGATCTCCAATTTTCTTGAAGAGATCTCTAGTCTTTCCCATTCTGTTGTTTTCCTCGATTTCTTTGCATTGTTCATTGAAGAAGGCCTTCTTGTCTCTCCTTGCTGTTCTCTGGAACTCTGCATTCAGTTGGATATATCTTCCCCTTTCTCCCTTGCTTCTCGCTTCCCTTCTTTCCTCAGCTCCTTGTAAAGCCTCATCAGACAGCCACTTGGCTTTCTTGCATTTCTTTTTCTTTGGGATGGATTGAGTTGCTGCCTCCTGAACAATGTTACGGACCTCTGTCCATAGCTCCTCAGGCACTCTGTCTATCAGGTCTAATCCCTGAAATCTATTCCTCACCTCCACTGTATATTCATAAGGGATATGATTTAGGTCATACCTAAATGGTTTAGTGGTTTTCCCTACGTTCTTCAATTTAAGCCGAAATTTTGCAACAAGAAGCTCATGATCTGAGCCCCAGGCAGCTCCAGGTCATTTTTTTACTGACTGTATGGAGCTTCTCCATCTTTGGCTGCAAAGTACATAATCAGTCTGATTTCGATATTGACCATCTGGTGATGTCCATGTGTAGAGTCGCCTCTTGTGCTGTTGGAAAAGAGTGTTTGCTATGATCCGCGTGTTCTCTTGGCAAAACTCTATTAGCCTTTGTCCTGCTTCATTTTGTGCACCAAGGCCATGCCTGCCTGTTATCCTGGTGATTCCTTGACTTCCTACTTTAGCATTCCAATCCCCTATGATAAAGAGGACATCTTTTTTTGGTGTTAGTTCTAGAAGGAGTTGTAGGTCTTCATAGAACCGATCAACCTCAGCTTCTTCGGCCTCAGTGGTTGGGGCATAGACTTGAATTACTGTGATGTTGAATGGTTTGCCTTGGATTCGTACTGAGATCATTCTATCGTTTTTGAGATTGTACCCCAGTACTGCTTTTCCCACCCTTTTATTGACTATGAGTGCTACTCCATTTCTTCCAAGGGATTCTTGCCCACAGTAGTAGATATGATGGTCACCTGAATTAAATTCGCCCATGCTTGTCCATTTTAGTTTGCTGACTCCCAAGATGTCGATGTTCAATCTTGCCATCTCATGCTTGACCACCTCCACCTTACCTTGTTTCATTGATCTGACATTCCAGGTTCGTAAACAATATTGTACTTTACAGCGTCAGACTTTCTTTTCACCACCAGACACATCTGCAGCTGAGTGTCCTTTCGACTTTGGCCCAGCCGCTTCACTCTTTCTGGCGCTACTTGGAAATTCCCTCTGCTCTTCCCCAGTAGGATATTGGACACCTTCCGACCTGAGGGGCTCATCTTCCGGCGCCATATCTTTTAGCCTTGTGATACGTTCCATGGGGTTTTCTTGGCAGGAGTACTGGAGTGGGTTGCCATTTCCTTCTCCAGTGGACCACATTTTGTCAGAACTCTCCGCCATGACCTGTCCGTCTTGGGTGGCCCTGCACGGCATAGCTTACGGCTTCACTGAGTTACGCAAGCCCCTTCGCCACAACAAGGCAGTGATCCATGAAGGAGGAGGAATGCAGAGCCTCTTTTCAGAGCAGGAGCAATGAGGCTATTTGGAAGGGTAATGAACACTCACGTGCTCTAGCAAGGAGGTGATAACAAGGCTTTCAAGTTCTCCTGTTTGTTACAGATTAGCATAGAAGAAGTTGGAGAGTCAGGAAAATGATCAAGCAGAGGCAGGGTGCTTCTTTCCTTTCCTTTTGTCTGCATCTCTAATTAAGATCTAAAGGTTGCATTTCAGCTGGACAAATATTTTTGGTTAAGACTCAGTGTGCTTTACAAGTTGAACCTATGTACTCAGACATAAGCATCACTGAGTTCAGTAATGTTTACTCCCAGGTAGCTGCATAGGATTACAGGCAACTTAATTATGAGATGTTATTAGTGATTGTTTGGGGGTGGGGGGAGGTTTGGCTGTCTCGGTTTTATGGTAGAGGTTTTTACCCAGAGTGTGGCCCTGAATTCTAGGATATTGATGGAGGAAAAACTTTAACTGAGCATTAACTGGAGATGGTTAGGTTAAAGGTAGGGAAGGATTAGTGCTGCAGAACAACTGTGCAAAGCAGATGTCCAACAGATAGTTGAGTGAGAGAAATGGCATTAGGTTTCTCTTTCTGTTCTGTTCCCCCTTCAGGTCCACCGCATCTACCACAGCAGGGATGGTAGCTTTTGGAAAGCTCAGGATGAGTGGCACAGCGGTTTGTGGAGGGACCCCCTGAGCCAAGAAGCTCAGTTCAACAACTTCTTGGGGAACAACCTTCCCACATACCCATGGTCCCCAGTTACCCAGCTGGCAGCCAATGGCCCTGATTTCGCCTGTTGGACTGGGTGGGTGGTTTTATTTTGGGCCATTGCAAAAAAATATATTGCAGGTGTGGGGTTTATTTGTTTTTGTGGGGTGGGGAAGAATGATTTTGTGTACTCCTGTACACCCCACCCTTCCCCACCCTGGTTTTTAGTTAACATTATCTCTTTTGGATGACTGCAGAAGATCTGAATCCGTGCGTGCGGCCTCTTCCATTGTCTCTTGGAAAATGGTGGAGAAGTGGTTGTTGCCAATATTTTGACTAGTTCTGTGTCGAGGGACAGAGTATGTCATCTTTATTCTTGGGAATTCCCCCACCCTTCCTTGCTTTTGCCAATGGAGGTATGAGGAGGGTGAGAGGCACACCTGCTCCTTGCCAGAACTGTTAGGTTTGCCTGGAGCAGCAGTTCAGTGCCACAATTGTCCATGGATTAGGGGCAGGCGACTCAACTTTCTCCAGCCCCCTCTTTGCTCGTGTTTGTTCTTAAAGCATTTGAGATCCTGCAGTCATGCAGATTGTTGTGAGAGGCAGCAGGCAATCAATACACAAACAGCAGGTCATGTGGGGTTCTAACAGTTCCTGATCTCTCCTGCCTTAGGCCTCAGGGATGGGGGTGGTAGCTGAATCTCACAGCTTAATGCTTCTCCCGTAGTAACATTTTGGTAAGTAGGAAACTTGCATATTGAGAAGAAGGGTTCTACCCTAGCCTTCTTTCAGTGATGCTGGCTTTCTATATTTGAGAACTTGTTGCAGGGGGGAAACATTCAAATGCTGTCTGGGTGCCCATCTTCCCTAGAACTTGCTTGGTGTGCTGGGGTTCCTGGCTTGGAAATACTCTTTGGAAGGCGCTTACCTTGTAGTCTAACCTTCCCCCAAACTTCTGTCCTTCCAATGGGAATTATAGGAGTTGGAGTACAACACAGTTGGGCACCAGTTTGAGGGAAGCTGTTGTAGCCTCAGAGCCTTCCTGTTTGGTGGGAAATGGTAGCAGTCTGGATGACTTCCAAACCTGTTTCATTTTTGTGTGTGTTCTACAATAGCATAGTATGGAAATGCTCCCAAAAGAGCCGGATTAGTCAGTCTCTCCCCCCGCCCCCCCGGGGGGGGGGGCAAGAAACATATTTGTGGATTTCTTAGACTTGGGAGAAAAATAGCAATGTGAAAAGCCTTCTCTGGGGCAGGGAGAACAGTCTATGGAGTGGAAGAGATTGCGTGGAATAGTCAGTCATTGTGACGTGTGCCTTATCAGCTTGTAAAACTCTTCCATCATACTCCCATCACTTTTCCCCCTCCCCATATTTTGTTGACATAACAGTTGAGCCAAAGGGAGAAAAAGCTGTTAACGCAGGAGGACAAAAAACTCTTTAAACTGTATTTTGGAATAGAAGGGGGTGGGGGGCTGTGTGTGTGTGGCGCTCTCTCTCTCACTCTCTCTCTCCTATATGCCACAGATCCAATCAGTTTACAGGCCTCCTGAGATCTCTTAACACATTCCCAAAAATGGTGGTGGGTTTTTAGAATTTAATATGTGCAGTTTCTTGTTGATCTTGCTCCTACGTATGAGAAGGCTGCCATTTTGAAACTGCCTTGTGAATGCAATGCTGTTGTGTTGCCGCTGTGTACTTTGGTGCCATAGTCGTTGCCTTAACTGTACCTTTCTTCTGAACTTTTTAATTAAAAGCCACAGGCAGACTTTCAGGGATGCATGTTCAACTTCCTCAGACAAACGCCACCTGCTGGCGTAGGGTACATAGCATGGCTCCCTTCTTTGCCTTCTGTAACCTTTTTCCTGTGCTGTGTGGCTCTGCCCATCCCACCCTGGGACCCCTGGAACTGGCAGTGTTCTTCAGTTCTTGTTTTGATACCTGGGGACCCCCACATCCACCACCTGCTTCAAAGCCATCAGCAACTAGATTTCCTACCAATGCACTGTCTCCACTATTGTTGTAATAAAATGTACTGTTGACTCTGTGAAATTTTTTAATGGCATGTTTACACACTGGATGCCTAAAGGGACTAACTGTATTTTGCAGCTGGGAGGGAGGCTAAAAGAACTACTTGGCCAGCTAGTTATTCTGCATCATGTTGTGTAGATTTATCTGTTTGCACTGCACTATGGTTTGGTAATGCTTTTTTTCTCTTTAAGAATAAATCTAGTTCGCCTATTGGAAGGCCAGACTCACTCTCTCAGTGTGTCAATCCTTGTGTCTGTCTGCAGTTTTGAGAGAGACACGCGCGTGCACACGCACACAGATGCGCGCACAGAGACGCACAGACGCGCACACTGTGTGTGTGTGTGTGTCTCTGCGCCTGTGCGTCTCTCTCTGTGCGTGTGTGTGTGTGCGTGTGTGTGTATGCGCGCGCGCGTGTGTGTGTGTCTGCATGTGTCTCTGTCTCTCTCACTATTTATTAAGTTACTTAATCACCCATCTCGCTGGTCACCCAGCCACTCTGGACGATGTACAATAATACAAACAGCACAAAAACAATAAAATTACACATCAAAACATAATTTTCTAAAAATACCCTAACCCACCCCAAATGCCTGCCTGAACAACCACATTTTTTATGTGCAGCGGAAGCTCATTAAAGAGGGGGCATGGCAGAGTACCCTAGGGAGGGAGTTCCACAGAGTGGGGTCCACCACAGAGAAGGCCCTCTCCCTTGTCCCCACCAGTCTAGCTGTCCTGTCTGATGGGACAGAGAGAAGGCCATCCGAGGCTGATCTTGTTGAGCGGCCTGTCTGGTGTTGCTGGAGGTGCTCCTTAAGATAGGCTGGGCCGGAACCGTATAGGGTTTTAAAGGTCAAAACCAGCACCTTGAATTTGGCCTGGAAAACAACTGGTAGCCAGTACAACTCCTTCAGCACCAGAGTGATGTGATCACACCAGCGGCTGCCTTTAATCAGGCAAGCCGCCGCGTTCTGTACCAGCTGCAGCTTCCGAACCACCTTCAAGGGTAACCCCATGTAGAGCACATTACAGTAGTCTAGACGAGAGGAGACCAGGGCATATACTACCGATGGGAGCAGATGGTCGGGAAGGTAGGGGTACAGCTGCTGTATCAGATGGAATTGATACAGTGCTGTCCGGCTCACGGCTGACACCTGAGCCTCCATGGACAGCTGGGAGTCTAAAATGGCCCCCAGGCTGTGGACCTGGTCTTTCAAGGGTAACCGTACCCCATTCAACACCAGGTCAGCATCCCCCAACCTCCCCTTGTCTCCCACCAGAAGTACATTGGTATTTTCAGGGTTCAGCTTATTCCTCCCCATCCAGCCACTCACCATCTCCAGACATTTGGACAGGGATTCTACGGCCAACCCTGGTGAAGATTTGAACGAGAGGCAGAGCTGCGTGTCATCCGCATGTTGATGACACCGCACCCCAAAGCTCCTGATGATAGCCCCCAGCGGCTTCACATAGATGTTAAATTGGGGAGGGGATGGAGTGGCCGCGGGTCCGACACCTCCACTCTCAGTGCTACCCTCTGGTACCTGCTGGAGAGGAAGGACCGGAGCCACCGCAATACGGTGTCTCCAATGCCCAACCCCTCCAGGCAGTCCAGGAGGATACTGTGGTCAACGGTATCAAAAGCCGCTGAGAGGTTGAAGAGAACAAGGAAGAAGCATTCGCCCCTTTCCAGAGCCCTCCTCATATCATCCACCCAGGCGACCAAGGCCATTTCTGTCCCATGCCCAGGCCTGAAGCCCGACTGAAATGGGTCTAAATAATCGGCTTCTTCCAAGTGTGCTTTCAGCTGCATTGCCACCACCCGCTCAATCACCTTGCCCCAAAATGGCAGATTCGAGACTGGGCAAAAGTTGTTCAAGTCTTGGGGATCCAAGGAGGGCTTCTTTAAGAGCGGTCTCATCACTTCCTCCTTGAGGGCTGATGGCATCACTCCCTCCTCAAGGGAGGCATTCACCACCGCCCTGATCCCCTCACCCAGCCTCTCCCTGCAGCCCATAATGAGCCAAGATGGGCAAGGATCAAGTAAGCATGTGGTCGGCCTTACAGATGAAAGCACCTTGTCCACTTCATCAGAAGGAAGAAGCTGGAACCGATCCCACAAAACCGGTTTTCCACAGGCCGCCTCTCGCTCACTAACTGTATCCACGGCGCATGGAATAGCACTCCTAATCCGATCAATTTTATCCACAAAGTGCCTTGCCAAGGCCTCACAGGAGGCCTTAGAATGCTCCAGCAGTTCTGGAGCCACTGGACCGACCAGGCTGCAGACCACTTGGCACAGCCTCCTGGGACAGCACGCGGTGGCCATGATAGAGGCAGCATAATATTCCCTTTTTGTTGCCTTCACCACCCCATGATAGGCTGAAGATACAGCTCTAGCCCTTGTCCGATGGTCTTCGGAGCGAGACTTCCGCCCCCGGCGCTCCAGCCGTCTCACCTCCTGCTTCAGGGCTCGCAACCACGGATTGAACCATGGTGCAGTCCGAGCCCTGTTCAGGGGGAGAGGGCGTTCCGGAGCCACCCGATCTAATGCCCCAGTGATTGCGGCATTCCAGCCACCCGCCAGGGTCTCGACCGAGTGGCCGTTGGCATGCCCCAGAGAATCCCCAAACGCGTTCAGGAATCCATTCGGATCCATAAGACGCCTGGGGAGGACCATTTTAATGGGTCCTCCACTCCTGCAGAGGGGTTGTGGGACCGAGAAGTCCGACGTCACCAGAGAGTGCTCTGACCATGACAAGGGGGTGGTGGATATACCCCCGATTTCCAGTTCACTCCCTGCTTCTCCAGAAACAAACACAAGGTCTAGTGCATGACCGGCTACATGGGTGGGCCCACTTGGAATAGGGTGCAGCTCCCGGGAAGCCATGGTCTCCATGAAGTCCCGAGTTGCCCCCGTGAGGACGGCCTCTGAGTGTACGTTGAAGCCCCCCAACACCAGTAAGTTAGGGGACTGCACACGCACGTCAGAGACCACCTCAAGCGCCTCGGCCAGGGAGTTGGTCATGCAGTGGGGTGGGCGGTACACGAGCAGAATCCCCAGACTGCCCTTCTGGCCCAACCTCCAGTACATGCACTCCGCAACCTTGGTCTCCTGGAGAGGGGGTCTGGTGAAGACCAAGGGTTCCCAGTAGATATCAGCCACTCCCCCTCCCCGATCCACAGCCCTCGGCTGCTGTGTGTACGAAAACCCGGCTGGACACATGGCCGCCAAAGCTGGAGCAGCGGCCTCAGCCAGCCAGGTCTCCGTACTACATGCCAGGTCCGCACACTCATCGTGGATCATGTCATGGATGAGGGATGTTTTCTGGGTAACAGACCTGGCATTGCAGAGCAGCAGACGAAGGCTAGAGGATGGAGTCACGCCTCCCCCAACCATCCTTTGGCTCTGGGCAGGCCCGGAACAGGGCACAGGCATTACGCATCTCTCCCCTGTTCCTCTTACCTGGCATGGCCTGCCCCTAGCGCCCCGCCAGCGCCTGCCGCCCAGCCTTGGTATAGCATAGACCAGTAGGGTTGGAAGGGGCCTATAAGACCATCGAGTCCAACCCCCTGCTCAATGCAGGAATCTAAGGTATATTCCGGCCCCCAGCACTCCCCCCACCGCCTCCGTCAGGTGGACGCATGCCCCCTTGCTCCCGCCTATCAGGCAGGCTACCCACCCCTAAAAGCACAACAGAATCCCCCCCCCAAAAAACCCACCACACACCAACAATTAAACATAAAACAACAACAACAAAACCATCCCCTTTAAAAATATTGCCAGGCAGGAGTCCGCAGCAGCAGCAGGCACGCCTCTTCCCGATGGTGGCAGCTTCTCCTGCAGGCCCTGGCTCTCCCAGGCCACCTCAGCCAGCCAGCTTATGTGGCCCCTCCAGGGAGGGGCAGGTGGAACAGTAGGCACAGCTGGCTCAGTACCTGGGGGCCTGGTCCTGCAGGGACTGGCAGTCTGCCGGGCAGAAGTCCACAGGGAGAGCGGCGGCGGCACTCTGTGTGTGTCTCTCTCTTTCCCTCTGTGTGTGTGTGTGTGTGTCTCTCTCTGTGTGTAAGTCTCTCTCTGTCTGCCTCTCGCTGCCCGTGTCTCTCTCTCTCTGTGCTCGTGCGTGCGCGTGTGTCTCTCTCTGTGTGCGCATCTCTCTGTTTGTGTCTCTGTGTGTGTGTAAGTCTCTCTCTGTCTCTCTCCCTTTGTAAGTCTCTCTCTGTCTCTGTGTGTGTGTGTCTGCCTGTCTGTCTGTCTCTCACTGCCTGTCTCTCTCTCTCTGCGCCCGTGTGTGTGCGTCTCTCTCTCTGTGCGCATCTCTCTCTGCGCGCGTGTGTGTCTATGTGTGTGTCTGTGTCTGTGTGTGCATCTCTCTCTGTCTCTCTCTCTCTCTCTCTGCGTGTGTGTGTCTCTCTCTCTGTCTCTCTGTGTGTGTCTCTCTCTGTCCCCGTGTGTACATGTCTCTCTGCGTGCGTGTGTCTATGTTTGTGCGCGTCTGTGTGTGTGCCTCTCGCTCTCTCTGCGCGCGCCTGTGTGTGTGTGTCTCTCTGTGCACGTCTGTCTCGCTTTCTCTGTGACACATGCACACAGAGAGAGTGACAGAGACGTGCACGCACACAGAGAGACAGACGCGCATGCACAGTGAGAGACAGGCACACACGCATGCACACACAGAGAGAGACAGACAGAGAGAGAGAGACAGACACAGAGAGAGACGTACACACACGGAGAGATGCACAGAGACACACACACAGAGACGCACAAAGACACACACACACAGAGACAGACAGAAACAGAGAGACACGTGCGCGTGCACAGGCCCAGAGAAAGAGACAGACACACACAGACACAGCAAGAGAGAGAGACGCACACACGCACAGTGAGAGACACGCACAGAGACACACATACACGCACAGAAAGTCACATACACACACGCACAGAGAGCCAGACAGAGCAAGACAGGTTGCCTGCACTCATAAAGCCCACTGACAATACCGCCAAACGGAGCTACGAAGAAATCACGTCAGACTTTGAAGCTGTGAGCAGGAAACTCCAGAACTTTGGGGCCCAGATAGTTTTCTCATCCATCCTTCCAGTAGTCAGAAGAGGGATAGAAAGGGAAAGGAAAATACCCCGGCTGAATGACTGGCTACAAAGGTGGTGCCGGCACAAGAGATTTGGATTCTGGGAATACGGGCTATATTTCCTGGAAGATGGGCTGTTGGAAGGGACGGGTTGCACCTCACAAAGGCTGGGAAGAATGTGTTTGGCCACAGCATGAATAACTTCATCAGGAGGGCTTTAAACTGAATGCTATGGGAAAGGGAAACATAAAGTTGGGGGTAACAATGGACGAAGGCTCATGCACCGCAATGGAGACCAATAATAGTCTTCAGACACATGTAGGAAGAAAGCCAGACTATGAAGCACATGGTCTTCGATGTCTATATACTAATGCCCAGAGTATGGGAAACAAACAGAACGAACTCGAACTCTTAATACAGGAGGGAAATTACGACTTGATAGGTGGAACTGAGACTTGGTGGGATGACTCCCATGACTGGAATACAGCAATTGAAGGATACAACTTGTTCAAAAGGAACAGGAGGAACAGAAAGGGAGGTGGGGTTGCACTGTATGTGAAAAATACATATCTCTGCACAGAAATACAGGAGGAGGAGCTTGGTAGCCCCATCGAGAGCATCTGGGTTGAAATAAATGGAGCAAAGAATAAAAGGAACCTGGTGGTCGGAGTCTACTACTGGCCACCCAATCAAGGAGAAGACAAGGATGAAACTTTTGAAAAGCAAATAGCCAATGTTTTAAGGAAGCATGATGTAGTAGCAATGGGGGACTTCAATGTCCCTGATATTTGTTGGGAGACAATTTCTGCAAACCATGGCCCCTCCGAGAAATTCCTGACTTGTGTTGCTGATAGCTTCCTCCTACAGAAAGTGGAGGAAGGAACTAGAGGATCGGCTATCCTTGACTTGATCCTAACCAACAGAGATAAGTTAGTGGATAAAGTAGCAGTTACAGGAACTCTGGGGGAAAGCGACCATGTTGCACTTGAGTTCTTGGTTCTAAAGGAAGCAAAAGCTGAGTGTAGCCAAAAGCGTACTCTGGAATTTAGGAAAGCCAATTTGAATAAACTCAGAACAATGATAAGTAAGGTCCCATGGCAAGTGACTCTAATGAGCAAAGGAGTCCAAGATGGGTGGGAGTTTTAAAAAAACGGAATTCTAAAGGCACAATTACAATCAATTCCAACAAGAAAAAAAGGCAGAAGACAACAGAAGAAGCCAATGTGGCTTCACAAAAAGCTCAGATATGACCTGAAAACAAAAAAGAGCACATATATGTATTGGCCCCAGGAGCGTAGCCAAGTCATCTGTAGTGTTAGAGGGGCCTAGAGATCCATAATGCTTGCTTAAGTTCATTATTGGTACAATTCCCATGCTAGCTAGTAAGCCTCTGAGCATGAGCAGATGAGTCAAAGGGCCGATAACAGCCTTCTCAGTGCATTCCTTACTAATGAGTAGAAAGCCTTACCAAGCACTCTGCCTGGGAAGCGAAGTTTGTTTACAGGTGGCTGAGCTTGAGAACCAGGCCCTGCTGGCCTATTCTGGGAATGGATGCTAGGGGAGCTTGCTGCTGTTATGCTGCCTCACTGCTTACATGTATGGTAGAAAACCCATTTTACCCCAAGGCTCGGGGTTCAGAGAAGCTGTCTGATCCAACCACTGGGTATGCCTGTGTGCTGGAAGTTACCCAATGAAGTCTCCTTGTAAGCAAACCTCTGAGTCTGACATATCACTATCTTGGCGCTTCTAACCTAAGAGTTCAACGCCCACTGCGGGGCGACACATTTGGTGCAGTGAGCAGGGTGCCAAAGATACTGCCATGTTCAGGTTCAGAGGGAAGGAGGATTGGGGGGTCGGCGTGTTAAACCGCCTCCCAGGCTGGCCACAGGAGGGGCTGTGGGGTCCAGCCGCAAAGCAGTTGGCGGTCCTGCGTGGCCCAACTGCATGGCCAGAGGTCGAAGAGGACTGCACCCCAGTGGGCCTGGAAGCTGCGTCAGAATCTCTGCAGCTTGAGTGGTCAGCTAAAGAGAAGCGGCGTGCAGAACCTCTAGCATGGTTACTGCTGACAGCTTTAGGAGCTGTCGGGCAGAAGGATTCAGAATGGAGGGAGGAAACAGCAGAACAGCCCAAGGCCGAGCTGAGAAAAGAGCAAGATCTGAGGCTGTTACCTAGAGAAACGTTGCAGGACAGCCTGGCCTCTGACGAGGCGGGGGAGCGTGAAGCCGAAGGAGTAGCCGTTCGCCTGGTACGCCGAGCACGGAAGAAGAGTTGCCCACGGCGTCCCGAAGGGTGCAACCTCATCACCTCGTCTGATTGGGATGAAATCCCTAAGTGGAAACTGAAAATGAAGACCCAGAAGATGAAGACACGGAACCGAGTAAAGGTGAAGAATCAGCCCCCAGGGCACGGGCCAGACCCCTCTTAGAGTGGGAAGCGCGCCAGAGGACGGTCCCAAGGCAGAATGAAGTGGAGAGGCCACGTTGAAGTCCTCTGTCAAGGTAACCGTGTTTAGCTTCGAACTGCTCTAGAATTGCACAGAGCCTGTAGCTACTGACCATCAGCTATATGATTTCTGAAGAATGTAACCGTTAAGCTTTTGCTGTGGGATTCCCTGCAATGACGAAATCTCACTGATTCGAGTGTCCAGTGTTGGACTGCCTGAGCGTGTGTGCTGAAGAGATCGAGAAAATGCTACTACCATGCTCCTGCAAGCTGCAACAAACGGTGTAAGCTGGGAGACCCAACCTGATTGAGAAGAAAAGAAGATATTGGAGTAGCTGTCTCCAAAGACACAGAGACCTGTGTAACCAGCTGGCTGATGCTGTAAGTCATGTTACAAGAGGAAACTAAGACTGTTTTCCTGTTTGAGACCCAAGCAAAAAACGCTGACCTGAGTCATTTGTCACCCCTGACAAGGCAAAGATTTGACTGCCCTGTATCTCATCGTGTCTTGTTTCGAACTTGGGATTTACAAATACAAATTGTGAAGCTTTACTTTCAAGCCCTGCAAATCACCCCGCCGTTACGTCCCAAAGAAGATTGACGGCTGCATTAAGAATGCAAGTATTTATTTATTTATTTATTAAATTTATTAATCACCCATCTGGCTGGTCACCCAGCCACTCTGGGCGATGTACAAAGCATATAATAAAACAGTTTAAAACAATAAAATTCTACAATAAAAACATTTTCTAAAATACCCTAACCCACCTCAAATGCCTGCCTGAACAACCACGTTTTTAATGCACAGCGGAAGAGGGGGCATGGCGGAGTTCCCTAGGGAGGGAGTTCCACAGAGTGGGAGCCACCACAGAAAAGGCCCTCTCCCTCGTCCCCACCAGTCTAGCTGTCCTGGCTGATGGGACAGAGAGAAGGCCATCCGAGGTTGATCTTGTTGAGCGGCCTGTCTGGTGTTGCTGGAGGCGCTCCTTAAGATAGGCTGGGCCAGAACCGTATAGGGTTTTAAAGGTCAAAACCAACACCTTGAATTTGGCCTGGAAAACAACTGGTAACCAGTGCAACTCCTTCAGCACTGGAGTGATGTGATCTCGCTGGCGGCTGCCTTTAATCAGGTGAGCCGCCGCGTTCTGTACCAGCTGCAGCTTCCGAACCGTCTTCAAGGGTAACCCCACGTAAAGCGCATTATAGTAGTCTAAACGAGAGGAGACCAGGGCATGTACTACCGATGGGAGCAGATGGTCGGGAAGGAAGGGGTGCAGCTGCCGTATCAGATGGAGTTGATCAAGCACTGTCTGGCTCACAGCTGACACCTGAGCCTCCATGGACAGCTGGGAGTCCAAAATGACCCCCAGGCTGCGGACCTGGTCTTTCAAGGGTAGCTGTACCCCATTCAACACCAGGTCAGCATCCCCCAGCCTCCTCTTGTCTCCCACCTGAAGTACCTCGGTCTTGTTAGGGTTCAGCTTCAGCTTATTCCTCCCCATCCAGCCACTTACCGTCTCCAGACATTTGGACAGGGATTCTACGGCCAACCCTGGTGAAGATTTGAACGAGAGGTAGAGCTGCGTGTCATCCGCATATTGATGACACTGCACCCCAAACCTCCTGATGATCGCCCCCAGCGGCTTCACATAGATGTTAAATAGCATCGGGGAGAGGATGGAACCCTGTGGCACCCCACAAGTGAGTGGCCACGGTTAGGGATGTACGAAAGGTACTTACCTTTTGGGGATTATGCTGATGGTGCGGGGGGAGGCGTTCCGTCCCTCCCCCCGGAATCCTCGCGGGGGGGGGAGGTTCTCCATTCCTCCCCCCCCCCCCCGGAATCCTGGCCAGCCGGCTGTGCTCCGCAGCAATTCTGTGGAGCTGCCGGCTGGCTCCGCCAGCCGCCGAACCTCCAGCCGTTGGCTAGCAGGGACGCAAATGGCGGCGGCCATAGCCGCCGCCGTTTGTGTCCCTGCAGTCAGCTGTGATAGGCTACGTAAATCTTTACGTAGCCTATCACGGCTGATTAAAACAAAAAACAAAAAAACGTGCGTATGCAAATGGCGGCGGCCATGGCTGCCGCCATTTGCGTATGCGCGTGTTATGTTTTGTTTTTTTAAGTCAGCCGTGATAGGCTACGTAAATCTTTACGTAGCCTATCATGTTTTTTTGTGTTTTTTTTTAAAATCTGGAAATGGCGGCGGCAGCCGGTCAGAAGACCGGCCGCCGCTGCCGCCGCTGCCGAACCGCCACCGGAGCCGCCGCCGCTGCCGCCACTGCCAGGAAGATCCACCCCAGGTAAGTTGGGGGGCGGGGGGGGGGCGGGCCGTTCCGCCACCGATTTCGGGGGGCCGAATGCGCTGGCATTCGGCCTCCCCGAGATCCGTGGCGGAACTTTCGTACATCCCTAGCCACGGGTCCAAAACCTCCTCTCCCAGTGCTACCCTCTGGTACCTGCCGGAGAGGAAGGACTGGAACCACCGCAATACGGTGTCTCCAATGCCCAACCCCTCCAGGCAGTCCAGGAGGATACCGTGGTCAACGGTAACAAAAGCCGCTGAGAGGTTGAAGAGAACAAGGAAGGAGCATTCGCCCCTATCCAGAGCCCTCCTCATATCATCCACCCAGGCGACCAAGGCTGTTTCTGTCCCATGCCCAGGCCTGAAGCGCGACTGAGATGGATCTAGATAATCAGCTTCTTCCAAGTGTGCCTTCAACTGCATCGCCGCAACCCGCTCAGTCGCCTTGCCCCAAAATGGCAGCTTTGAGACTGGGCAAAAGTTGTTCAGAACTTGGGGATCCAGGGAGGGCTTCTTTAAGAGTGGTCTTATCACTGCCTCCTTGAGGCCTGATGGCATCACTCCCTCCTCAAGGGAGGCGTTCGCCACCGCCCTGATCCCCTCGCCCAGCCTCTCCCTGCAGCCCATAATGAGCCAAGATGGGCAAGGATCAAGTAAGCATGTGGTCGGCCTTACAAATGAAAGCACCTTGTCCACTCCATCAGAAGGAAGAAGCTGGAACCAATCCCACAAAACCGGTTTTCCACAGGCCGCCTCTTGCTCACTAACTGTATCCACAGCGCACGGAGTAACACTCCTAATCCGATCAGTTTTATCTGCAAAGTGCCTTGCCAAGGCCTCACAGGAGGCCTTGGAATGTTCCGGCGGTTCTGGAGCCACTGGCACGACCTGGGACAGCACTCTGCGGACGCGACAGAGGTGGCGTAATACTCCCTTTTGCTGCCTTCACCGCCCCGTGATAGGCTGAAGATACAGCTCTAGCCCGTGTCTGATTGTCTTCAGAGCGATACTTCCGCCCCCGGCGCTCCAGCCGTCTCACCTCCTGCTTCAGGGCTCGCAACCACAGATTGAACCATGGTGCAGTCCGAGCCCTGTTCATGGGGAGAGGGCGTTCCGGAGCCACCCGATCTAATGCCCCAGTGATTGCGGCATTCCAGCCACCCGCCAGGGCCTCGACCGAGTGGCTCTTGGCGTGCTCCAGAGAATCCCCAAGCGCGTTCAGGAATCCATTCGGATCCATAAGGTGCCTGGGGCGGACCATTTTAATGGGTCCTCCACCCCTGCAGAGGGGTTGTGGGACCGAGAAGTCCGACGTCACCAGAAAGTGCTCTGACCATGACAAGGGGGTGGTGGATATACGCCCGACTTCCAGTTAACTCCCTGCTTCTCCAGAAACAAACACAAGGTCTAGCGCATGTCTGGCTACATGGGTGGGCCCACTTGGAATAGGGTGCAGCTCCTGGGAAGCCATGATCTCCATGAAGTCCTGAGGTGCCCCCGTGAGGATGGCCTCTGAATGTACGTTGAAGCCCCCCAACACCAATAAGTTAGGGGACTGCACACGCACGTCAGAGACCACCTCAAGCGCTTCGGCCAGGGAGTCGGTCATGCAACGGGGCGGGTGGTACACGAGCAGAATCCCCAGACTGCCCTTCTGGCCCAACCTCCAGCACATGCACTCCGCAACCTTGGTCTCCTGGAGTGGGGGTCTGGTGAAGACCAAGGGCTCCCGGTAGATATCAGCCACTCCCCCTCCCCGATCCCCAGCCCTTGGCTGCTGTGCGTACGAAAACCTGGCTGGGCACATGGCTGCCAGAGCTGGAGCAGCGGCCTCGGCCAGCCAGGCCTCCATACCACATGCCAGGTCCGCACGCTCATTGCGGATCATGTCATGGATGAGGGAGGTTTTCTGGGTAACAGACCTGGCATTGCAGCGCAGCAAATGAAGGCCAGAAGATGGGGTCACGCCTCCCCCAGCCATCCTTTGGCTCTGGACAGGCCCGGAGCAGGGGACAGATAGTACACATCTCTCCCTCGTTCCCCTTACCTGGCATGGCCTGCCCCTCGCGCTCCGCCAGCGCCTGCCGCCCAGCCTCGGTATGTTCTGGCCCCCGACAGTCCCCCCACTGCCTCCATCAGGTGGACACATGCCCCCTCGCTCCCGCCTATCAGGCAGGCTACCCACCCCTAAAAACACAACAAAATCCCCCAGAAATAAAAAAAAACAATTAAAAAATCTCCTTTAAAAATACTGCCAGGCAGGAGTCCACGGTAGTGATGGTGGCGGCGGCACAGCAGGCCCAGCAGCAGCAGGCACGCTTCTTCCCTGGTGGTGGCAGCTTCTCCTGCAGGCCTTGGCTCAAGTAAAAGGCGACCCCCATCTCCCTGCAGCTTCCTGAGTTCTGGCACTTTGTTTCTGTGTGCCAGGTTGAAGGAGAAGAGGAGAAAAGAGGGGGGGGTGTCATGTTGTGAATCCCTGGCTAGCCTGTCCAGTGATAGACAGCCCCCAAAGCTTACTCCTTGTTTAAGAAGTGCCTAAAAGCACAATTGTTGTTCTGTTATTGTTAAGAGCTGTGCAGTTTAAAACTGCCCTGTAATTGTAAGTGTACTTTTGCAGAAGGGTGGGGGAGCATAGCCAATCTCTCATTTTCCCCTTGCAAAAGAAATAGTTTTGCTGTTTTTAATGTGTTTGAAATAGCTTAGATTTAGATTTTCAGGTAGACCCATTGCAAGCTCAGAAGCACTGGCAATGTCTTTGCGAGCTCCTTAGTTGAGACAGTCGCTTCCCCTCACCAATCTCCAAGCAACCGAGATGAGACAGTGTGGGGGGAGGGGAGTAAATTTTTTGAATAAAAACATGTTATAAGAGCAAAAGAAATGTCAAGGCCCAGTTTTAGTAATGTAGTAAGGCCTTGTAAGTTATAGCCATGTATAGAAGTAGCCTAAAAGAAGTTTAATGATTAGAAGTAGCCTAGAAGAGTTTAGGCCTATTCGGTTTTTAGAATGTCAGCGTCTGTGTGAGCTTCTCTCTGTCGGTGCTCTCAGAGCGGAGCCAGGGGGAGTCACCCAACTCCCTGTCCGCCTGCTGGTCTGGCCTTGGCAGGCAGGGAGGCTGGAAGCTGTCGGTGAGAACCTGACAGAGGCAGAGTGGGATTCGCAGGAAGGTTGCCCAGGTCGAAGCATCCCTGCTAGAGAGCTGAGCGGTGCTGCTCTGGTTAGACAGGGGCCTTGCTGAAAGGCTAAAGGCCCTTGTCTGTCAAGGGATCTGCAAGGGGTGTACGGTCACACCTTCCCCTTTGAATAGGGATGTACGAATTGTGTACCTTTGGTGCCGCTTGACTTCCGCAGTTTGCGGCTAGTGCTCCATTCTGCCATTCACAAGCCCCCAGAATTCTCTTCTTTTTTTTCCGCTCTGAAAATTACAAAGATAAATCCGTACCAACAACCATAATTCCGGTGCCCAGCCATCTCTGTGAGTCTGCATAACTTCCATAAGGATCGCTATTTTTCGTAAATATTTACGTATTTTTTTCCCCTGCCCTGACATGCAGTAATTACTTTCAGCCAAAACACTTCCTCTTCCTTGTAGGGGCTTCCCAAAAGAAGGCTTTCCTAGGTGTGCCTGAGCGATAAACTATTTGTTTAAACCACACAGAGGATTCCATGGCACGGACTGAAGGGAATTCGATCCCATTTCAGTCCATGGCGGAATTCTCTGACATTCCTACCTTTGAACTGATGCAGAGGCAAGGAGCCTTTGCTGGAAACATCCCGTCTTCATTGCCCAAAGCCTCCTCTGTTTGAATCCATCATCATTTGGATTTTTTAGAGACACTCTGCATATGGACTGGAACTTTGGATTGTTATAGATTTGCCATGGAAAGTACAGCGAGGCTTTTCATGAACTTGAACTCTTGTTGCTGTGGATTGTGTGTCTGTGTGTTTGTAGTCAGCTCAGTGTACGGCAGGCTGAGTTTGATCCACGACTTCTGGACTTCCCCCTGCCAGAATTCATGCAGCGTGGAGTTGCCAATGCAAAAGTGGTGGCCTAGGACTCCTTGCATGTGTGAGCATGCTCTTCCTTTGATCTTGATAGGCCCTGACCGTGCGGCCTGGAGGAGCAGTATGATTGTTAGAACTGCTCCATCATGCCTCACCATGCAAGAAATGTTGTCTGGTCATGGTGTCAGATTTCAATGAAAGTTGTGTGTATTTTATGATTTGTTAAATACTATGTGATATTTGCAAACGTCTTTACTGTCAGTTGCAACTCCAAATGATACTGAATGTGGTTCCCAATGGTTTACAAGGACAAAGACAAGTAGAAAAAGACAGAGAGAAGGAGAAAGTGGCAGATGGACAGAGAAGGGGAAAAAAGAAGAAGAGGGAGGAGGAAGGAGGCACAGAGGAAGAACATTTGTAGAGAAAAAGTGTGGCTGTGGTTGCCCCCAGAGTGAATTACCTGGGGGTGGAGTAGCCACAATAATGTAAGAGTTATTTAAAAGACAATGTGACTAGAAGACGAAAAGGAGCCTATCCCAAATGTGCCTCGTTGAGACTAGGGTAAAGTGGAAAAGTTTAAGTAAGTGAGTATCTGTTGAGACAAAGGCAAACAGCCTAACTTGCAGAGAAGACAAGTGAAGGGTTAAGACTGGTGCATGGCACTGGGAGTTTTATGTAGACAGTTTGAAACATGATCTGCACAACAGGCAGGTCAGAAAGAGAAAGATTTCTCTTTCCCAGATGGGGGCCGGGGGGGAGGTAATAGCCCACCTCTGAGTTGTTACATACAAGCAAAGGGAGAAAATACATCACCTAGAAGAGGAGTCCCTCTTTGAACCGATTTCAGGCTGGTTTCACGGGATCGGGGTGGTGGTGGCAGTGAGTGGTTGCAATAACTCTGACCGTTATTGGCAGCTTTATAGCTTTGTGTGCCTGCTCATATGGCTGTCGCATTTTAAAGTATACAGTTAAGTAGATGTCAGCCCCCTGGTGATTGAGTGGCAAGGCAGACTGTTATCGGCCTTTGATCATCTGAGGGTGGAATGTATCGGCCCCAGGAGTGTAGCCAAGTCATTTGCAGTGTTAGAGGGGCCTAGAGATCCACAATGCGTGCTGAAGTTCATTATTGGTGCAGTTCCCATGCTAGTAAGCCTCTGAGCATGTGCAGATGAGTCAAAGGGCCGATAACAGCCTTCTTGGAGCATTCCTCACTAATGAGGAGGAAGCCTTATCTACTCATAAAAACCTTTGAGTCTGAATGTGTCAACCCTGCTGGACCCCACAGACCCTCCTATGGCCAGCCTGAGAGTCAGTTTAACATGCCGACCCCCCAATCCTCCTTCCCTTTGAATCTGAACGTAGCAGTATTTTTGGCTTCCTGCTCGCTTCACCAAATGTCTTGCCCCAGCCGTGGGTGTTGAACTCTTAGGTTAGAGGTGCCAAGATAGTGATACGTCAGACTCAAAGGTTTACTGATAAAGGAGTACTTCATTGGGTAACTTCCAGCACACAGGCGTACCCAGTGGTTGGATCAGACAGCTTCTCTGAACCCTGAGCCACTGGGCACAATGGGTCTTATACTCTACAGGTTAGCAATAAGCAGCGTTTCAGCAGCACGCGCCCCTAGCGCTCATTCCCCGCATAGGCTAGCAGCGCTTGGTCCTCAAGCACAGCCACCTGCAGCTTTAAGGTAAACAAACTCTGCTTCTCAGGCACATCAGTGATAAGACATTCTCCTCATTCGCAAGGAATGCACCGAGAAGGTTGTTATCGGCCTTCTGACTCATCTGCACGTGCTCAGAGGCTTACTAGCATGGGAATTGCACCAATAATGAACTTAAGCAAGCATTATGGATCTCTAGGCCCCTCTAACACTACAAATCACTTGGCTACGCTCCTGGGACCAATACACTGATTTATCACTATCTTGGCATTTCTAACCTAAGAGTTCAACACCCACTGCAGGGGCGACACAATATAGAAAGTGGAAGGAAGGCCGAGCTACAAAGGAAGAGTACAGGCAGGAAGCACAGAATTGCAGAGATGGCGTCAGGAAGGCTAAAGCTGAGAACGAGCTGAGGTTGGCGAGGGATGCTGAAAGCAACAAAAAGGCTTTCTTCAGATACGTGCATAGTGAAAGACAGAGGACAGAAATGGTGGTTCAGCTATTAAATAAGGTTGGCAAAATGATAACAGATGACAAAGAAAAGGCAGAGGTGCTCAGTTCCTACTTTGGCTCAGTCTTCTCCCAAAAGAGGGTCTATGACCCCCCTGGCAAAGGCGAAGTACAGGCTGAAGGGGCAGGATTGCAGCTTGAGATCAATAGGTATGTGGTCAAGGAACACCTAATTACTCTGAATGAGTTCAGATCTCCAGGGCCGGATGAACTGCATCCTAGAGTAATGAAGGAATTGGCAGAAGAACTCTCAGAACTCTCAGAACCACTGTCTATTATCTTTGAGAAATCATGGAGGACGGGGGAAGTGCCAGATGACTGGAGGGGAGCTAATGTGGTCCCTATCTTCATAAAGGGGGAACCTGGGAACTACAGACCAGTCAGTCTGACATCAATCCCTGGGAAAATTCTGGAGCAGATTATAAAACAATCCATCTGTAAGCACCTTGAAAACAATGCAGTGATGACTCGAAGCCAACATGGATTTGTCAAGAAGAAATCCTGCCAGACAAATCTGATCTCATTTTTGGATCAGGTAACCTCCCTTGTGGACTGTGGGAATGCTGTGGACATAATATACCTTGACTTCAGCTAAGCTTTCGACAAAGTGCCTCATGATATCCCGATGAGCAAACTAGCTCAAAGTGGGCTAGATGAAACAACGATCCAGTGGATCCACAGTTGGCTACAGAATCGGACTCAAAGAGTGCTTATCAGTGGGACCTTCTCAAACTGGGGAGAGGTCACGAGCGGGGTACCGCAGGGCTCAGTCCTGGGCCCAGTGCCCTTCAACATTTTTATTAATGAAACCGAATGCACAGTTACAAGATGGGGGATACTTGGCTCAACAATACCACAAATGAGAAGGATCTTGGAATTGTTGTAGATCACAAGCTGAATATGAGCCAACAATGTGATGTGGCTGCAAAAAAGGCCAATGCTCTTTTGGGTTGCATTAATAGAAGATATTGTCACCCTGCTTATTTAACTTATATGCAGAGTACATCATGAGAAATGCCGGGTTGGATGAATCAGAGGTCGGAATTCAGATTGCCGGGAGAATTATCAACAACCTCCGATATGCAGACGATACCACCCTAATGGCAGAAAGCGAAGAGGATCTCAAGAGCCTCTTGTTGAGGGTGAAAGAGGAGAGTGCAAAAGCTGGTTTGAAACTCAACATTAACAAAACTAAGATCATGGCATCTGGCCCCATCACTTCTTGGCATATAGAAGGGGAAGAAATGGAAGCAGTGACAGATTTTACTTTCTTGGGCTCCAAGATCACCGCAGACGGTGACTGTAGCCATGAAATTAAAAGACGCTTGCTCCTTGGGAGGAAAGCTATGGCCAACCTAGACAGCATAGTAAGAAGCAGAGACATCACCTTGCCGACCAAGGTCCGTCTAATCAAAGCTATGGTTTTCCCAGTAGTAAAGTATGGCTGTGAGAGCTGGACTATAAGGAAGGCTGAGCGCCGAAGAATTGATGCTTTCCAACTGTGGTGCTGGAGAAGACTCTTACGAGTCCCCTGGACTGCCAGGAGGTCAAATAAGTCAATCCTAAAGGAAATCAACCCTGAGTGCTCATTGGAAGGACAGATACTGAAGCTGAAGCTCAAATATTTTGGCCACCTAATGCGAAGAGAAATCTCTGGAAAAGACCCTGATGCTGGGAAAGACTGAAGGCAAAAGGAGAAGGGGACGGCAGAGGATGAGATGGCTAGATAGCATCACGGATGCAATGAATATGAACTTGAGCACGCTCCGGGAGAGAGCGCAGGACAGGAAGGCCTGGCGTGCTATGGTCCATGGGGTCACGAAGAGTCGGACATGACTGAACGACTGAACAACAACAACAACAAATAGAAGCATAGCTTCCAAATCCTGGGAAGTACTAGTTCTCCTCTACTCAGCACTGGTTAGGCCTCATCTGGAGTATTGTGTCCAGTTCTGGGCACCACATTTTAAGAAGGATGCAGACAAACTGGAGAGGGTTCAGAGGAGGGCAAGGAAGGTGATCACGGGACTGGAAACAAAGCCCTATGAAGAGAGACTGAAAGAACTGGGCATGTTTAGCCTTCAGAAGAGAAGACTGAGGGGAGATAGGATAGCGCTGTTCAAGTCCTTGAAAGGTTGTCACGGAGAGGAAGGCCAGGATCTCTTCTTGTTCATCCCAGAGTGCAGGACACGGAATCATGGGCTCAAGTGACAGGAAGCCAGATTCCGGCTGAACTTCAGGGAAAACCTCCTGACTGTTAGAGCAATACGACAGTGGAACCCATTCCCTAGGGAGGTGGTGGAGGCATTCCAGATGAGGCTGGACAGCCACCTGTCAGGGATGATTTGACTTTGGTACCTGCATTGAGCAGGGGTTGGGCTCAGTGGTCTTATAGGCCCCTTCTAACCCTACTATTCTATGATTTTATGAGAGACAGAGAGAGACTGACAGAAAGAGACAAAGAGAGACACAGAGGGAGAGACAGACACAGAGACACACAGACAGAGACTGACGGCGAGAGAGAGACAGAGACAAAGAGGCAAAGAAAGAGAGACAGAGTGAGGGAGACAGAGAGAAACTGTGACAGAGAGATGGAGAGGGAGAGGCGGACAGAGAGAGACAGAAACAGTGACAGAGAGACAGACAGACTGATGGAGAGGGAGATGGACAGAGACACAGAGAGACCAACCCACCTACCCAGAGGCAGTACTCCTATGTACCCCGGCGGGAGGGTGCTGTTGTGCTCATGCTCTGCTTGTGGGTGCCTGGTCGACAGCAGGATGGCCACTGTGTGAATAGAATGCTGGACTAGATGGACCCTTGGCCTGATCCAGCAGGGTTTTTCTCATGTTTTTCTTTTTATGATTATTGTCATAAGTATTATTTAGCATCTGCTGCTTTTAATTTAGTGTTGATTCTGTTGTTTTGATTTATATGGATTTTATTTGTTTTTATTGTATGTTGCCCTGAGAGCTATTAGCTGTAGGGCAATTTATTTCTAATAAACCATAGAAACAAATAAAATAGTATTTTATTATTTATTTATTTGTTTGTTTCATTTCTATACCGCCCAATAGCCGAAGCTCTCTGGGCGGTTCACAAAAATTAAAACCAAACAACACACAATAAAACAATATATAGAACATTAAAACCACAATATAACAATACAACCACAATAAAACCTAGCAGCAGTGCAGGAATTTAAAATACAGATTTAAAACAGCAAAGCTAAAAGTCTAAAAAGCTAAAATGCTAAAATGCCTGGGAGAATAAAAAGGTCTTCACCTGGCGCCGGAAGGAATACACTGTAGGTGCCAGGCGAACCTCACTAGGGAGCTCATTCCACAGCCAGGGTGCCAAGCAGAAAAGGCCCTCCTCCTAGTAGCCCCCTGCCTCACTTCCTTTGGCAGGGGCTCGCGGAGAAGGGCCACTGAGGATGATCTTAGGGTCTGGGCGGGCACATATGGGAGGAGGTCATCCTTCAGATAGCCTGGCCCCAAGCCGTTAAGGGCTTTGAACGTTAACACCAGCACTCTGAATCGGGCCCGGAAAAGTACCGGTGTAATGTGAGCTCGGTGGCCAGTCCCTGTGAACAGTCTTGCTGCCCTATTTTGGACCAGCTGAAGTTTCCGGACCGTTTCCAAAGGCAGCCCCACGTATAACGCATTGCAGTAATCCAGACGGGAAGTTCTCAGAGCGTGGATTACTGTAGCTAGGCTCTCTCTGTCCAGAGAAGGGCGTAGCCGGTATACCAGCCTAAGCTGATAAGAGGTGCTCCGTGCCACCGAGTTCACCTGTGCCTCAAGCGACAGTTCTGGGTCCGAGAGCACCCCCAAACTACGAACCTGATCCACTGGGGGAATGCAGCCCCCTCCCGAACGGATTGAACATCGCCTAGCCGGGCAGAGGAGCCACCCACTAACAGCACCTCCCTCTTGCCTGGATTGAGATTCAGTTTATTGGCCCTCATTACCGTGCCCAGGCCCTGATTCAGGACAGCCTCGCCCTCGCCTGGGTTTGATGAGAATGAGAGGCGGAGCGGGGGTCATCCGCATATTGATGGCACCCCAGCCCGCACCTCTGGATAGCCTCCGCCAGCGGTTTCATGTAGATGTTGAACAGCATGGGGGATAAAACAGAGCCCTGTGGAGCCCCATGGCGTAATTGCCATGGCACAGAGCAGTAATCCCACAGCACGACCTCCTGGAGTCGGCCATCCAAGTAGGAGCGGAGCCACTGCAGTGCCGTGCCTCCAACTCCCAGCCCAGACAGCCTACGCAGAAGGGTGCCGTGGCCGATGGCATCGAAAGCCGCTGAGAGGTCCAGGAGAATCAACAGGGTCGCGCTCCCCCTGTCCCTCTCCCGGCAGAGGTCATCCCACAGGGCGACCAGGCAGCTTCCGTTCCAAACCGGGCCTGCAGCCCGACTGAAATGGATCTAGATAATGCGTTTCGTTCAACAGTGCCTGGCGCTGTCCCGCAACCACCCGCTCCAGCACCTTGCCCAGGAAGGGGAGGTTGGCCACCGGCCTATAATTGCTAACGTCCTGCGGGTCCAGGTCAGGCTTTTTCAGGAGTGGCCTGATTACCGCCTCTTTTAAAGCGGCCGGCACCGCTCCCTCTCTCTCGAGGAGGAGTTTACAGCCTCCTGGACCCAGCCGGACATCCCCTCCTCGTTTGGTGTAATAAGCCATGAAGCACACGTAATAAGCCATGAAGCCATGTAATAAGCCATGTAATAAGCCATGAAGCCATGTAATAAGCCATGAAGCACACAAGCGGTTGACCGGACTTGGCCAAACACCTTGTCCGCATCCTCGGGCCTCAATAACCGAAACTTATCCAATAGAGCTGGACCAGACGGTGCTCTGGACGCCTCTACCAATGGAACTGCATTAATCGTGGTGTCCAATTCATGGCGAATCTGAGCGACTTTATCTTCAAAGGCCGCGCAAACTTGTTGCAGCATGCCACTGAGGGTTCCACTGTCTCTCTCCCTGGCCCAGAATGTAACAAGCCGTGAACCACTCGGAAAAGCTGTGCTGGACGACACCGAGAAGATGCAATGCTGGTGGAAAAGAACCACCTCTTTGCCACCCTCACCGCCACAGAGTAGGCTCGATAGTGGGCTCTAACCCGTGTTCGGTCAGACTCAGCACGAGTTTTCCTCCACCTGCGTTCTAGCCATCTCCCCTCTTGCTTCATTGCCCTCAGCTCAGGTGTATACCAAGGAGCTGGCCGGGCTCTGCGCAGAGGGAGAGGGCGCTTAGGCGCGATCGTGTCAACCGCCCAAGTCATCTCTGCATTCCACGGAGCGACCTGGCCTTCGACAGGAGCACCAGCCATACCAGCAGGAAAATCCCCCAGAGCCCTCTGGAATCCATCGGAATCCATTAATCTCCGGGGGCGGACCGTTTTAATAGGTCCCCCACCCTTGCAGAGGGGAAAGGCCGCCAGGAGTCTAAACCTCAGCAGGAAGTGATCTGACCACGACAAAGGGACAGATGTTAATTCCTCCACTTTCAGATCACCATCCTCCTGCCCAGTCGAGAAAACCAGATCAAGCGTGTGTCCTCTTACTTGTGTTGGGCTGACGACATGTTGGGACAGCCCCATGGTTGTCATGGCGGCCACGAAGTCCTGAGCTGCCCTGGCCCATACAGCGACCATCATCCTAGCGGCCCTCAACACCAAGTCCGAGACCACCTCCGTCAGCTCAGACAGGGAGTCTGATGGGCAGCAGGGTGGACGGTCCCCTTCATGGATCACTGCCTTGTTGTGGCGAAGGGGCTTGCGTAACTCAGTGAAGCCATAAGCTATGCCGTGCAGGGCCACCCAAGACGGACAGGTCATGGCAGAGAGTTCTGACAAAATGTGGTCCACTGGAGAAGGAAATGGCAACCCCCTCCAGTATTCTTGCCAAGAAAACCCCATGGAATGTATCACAAGGCTAAAAGATATGACGCCGGAAGATGAGCCCCTCAGGTCGGAAGGTGTCCAATATGCTACTGGGGAAGAGCAGAGGGTATTTCCAAGTAGCGCCAGAAAGAGTGAAGCGGCTGGGCCAAAGCCGAAAGGACACTCAGCTGTGGATGTGTCTGGTGGTGAAAAGAAAATCCGATGCTGTAAAGAACAATATTGTTTAGGAACCTGGAATGTCAGATCAATGAATCAAGGTAAGCTGGAGGTGGTCAAACATGAGATGGCAAGATTGAACATCGACATCTTGGGAATCAGCGAACTCAAATGGACAGGCATGGGCGAATTTAATTCAGGTGACCATCATATCTACTATTGTGGGCAAGAATCCCTTGGAAGAAATGGAGTAGCACTCATAGTCAACAAAAGGGTGGGAAAAGCAGTACTGGGGTACAATCTTTAAAATGATAGAATGATCTCAGTACGAATCCAAGGCAAACCATTCAACATCACAGTAATTCAAGTCTATGCCCCAACCACTGAGGCCGAAGAAGCTGAGGTTGATCGGTTCTATGAAGACCTACAACTCCTTCTAGAACTAACACCAAAAAAAGATGTCCTCTTCATCATAGGGGATTGGAATGCTAAAGTAGGAAATCAAGAAATCACCGGGATAACAGGCAGGCATGGCCTTGGTGTACAAAATGAAGCAGGACAAAAGCTAATAGAGTTTAGCCAAGAGAACATGCTGATCATAGCAAACACTCTTTTCCAACAGCACAAGAGGCGACTCTACACATGGACGTCACCAGATGGTCAATATCGAAATCAGATTGATTATGTCCTTTGCAGCCAAAGATGGAGAAGCTCCATACAGTCAGTAAAAACAAGACCTGGAGCTGACTGTGGCTCAGATCATGAGCTGCTTCTTGCAAAATTTCGTCTTAAATTGAAGAACGTCGGGAAAACCACTAAACCGTTCAGGTATGACCTAAATCATATCCCTGATGAATATACAGTGGAGGTGAGGAATAGATTTCAGGGATTAGACCTGATAGACAGAGTGCCTGAGGAACTATGGACGGAGGTCCGTAACATTGTTCAGGAGGCAGCAACTCAATCCATCCCAAAGAAAAAGAAATGCAAGAAAGCCAAGTGGCTGTCTGATGAGGCTTTACAAGTAGCTCACGAAAGAAGGGAAGCGAAAAGCAAGGGAGAAAGGGGAAGATATACCCAACTGAACGCAGAGTTCCAGAGAATAGCAAGGAGAGACAAGAAGGCCTTCTTCAATGAACAATGCAAAGAAATCGAGGAAAACAACAGAATGGGAAAGACTAGAGATCTCTTCAAGAAAATTGGAGATCTCAAGGGAACGTTTTGTGCAAAGACGGGCATGATAAAGGACAAAGAAGGCAGGGACCTAACAGAAGCAGATGAGATTAAGAAGAGGTGGCAAGAATACACAGAAGAACTATACAGGAAAGATCTGAATGTCCCTGATAGCCATGATAGTGCAGTCACTGAACTTGAGCCGGACATCCTAGAGAGTGAAGTCAAGTGGGCCTTAGGAAGCATTACTAACAACAAAGCTAGCGGAGATGACAGTATTCCAGCCGAGCTATTTAAAATCCTAAAAGATGATGCTGTTAAAGTGCTGCATTCAATATGCCAACAAATCTGGAACACTCAACAGTGGCCACAAGACTGGAAAAGGTCAGTTTACATTCCAATTCCAAAGAAGGGCAACGCCAAAGAGTGTTCAAACTACCGCACAATTGCGCTCATTTCACATGCCAGCAAGGTGATGCTCAAAATCCTACAAGCTAGGCTTCAGCAGGATGCGAACCGAGAACTACCGGAAGTACAAGCTGGGTTTCGAAGAGGCAGAGGAACTAGAGATCAAATCGCCAATATTCGCTGCATCATGGAGAAAGCAAGAGAATGCCAGAAAAACGTCTATTTCTGCTTCATTGACTACGCTAAAGCCTTTGATTGTGTGGATCACAACAAACTGTGGCAAATTCTTAAAGTGATGGGAGTACCAGACCACCTTACCTGTCTCCTGAGAAACCTTTAGGAGGGTCAAGAAGCAACAGTAAGAACCAGAGATGGAACAACCGATTGGTTCAAAATTGGGAAAGGAGTACGACAAGGCTGCATATTGTCACCCTGCTTATTTAACTTATATGCAGAGTACATCATGAGAAATGCCGGGTTGGATGAATCAGAGGTCGGAATTAAGATTGCCGGGAGAATTATCAACAACCTCCGGTATGCAGACGATACCACCCTAATGGCAGAAAGCGAAGAGGATCTCAAGAGCCTCTTGTTGAGGGTGAAAGAGGAGAGTGCAAAAGCTGGTTTGAAACTCAACATTAAAAAAACTAAGATCATGGCATCTGGCCCCATCACTTCCTGGCATATAGAAGGGGAAGAAATGGAAGCAGTGACAGATTTTACTTTCTTGGGCTCCAAGATCATCGCAGACGGTGACTGTAGCCATGAAATTAAAAGACGCTTGCTCCTTGGGAGGAAAGCTATGGCCAACCTAGACAGCATAGTAAGAAGCAGAGACATCACCTTGCCGACAAAGGTCTGTCTAATCAAAGCTATGGTTTTCCCAGTAGCAACGTATGGCTGTGAGAGCTGGACTATAAGGAAGGCTGAGCGCCACAGAATTGATGCTTTCGAACTGTGGTGCTGGAGAAGACTCTTACGAGTCCCCTGGACTGCAAGGAGGTCAAATCAGTCAATCCTAAAGGAAATCAACCCTGAGTGCTCATTGGAAGGACAGATAATGAAGCTGAAGCTCCAATATTTTGGCCACCTAATGCGAAGAGAAAACTCCCTGGAAAAGACCCTGATGCTGGGAAAGACTGAAGGCAAAAGGAGAAGGGGACGGCAGAGGATGAGATGGCTAGATAGCATCACGGATGCAATGAATATGAACTTGAGCACGCTCCGGGAGAGAGCGCAGGACAGGAAGGCCTGGCGTGCACGAAGAGTTGGACACGACTGAACGACTGAACAACAACAACAAGGGTGGGCGGTACACCAGCAGAATCCCTAATCTGTCCTGGGTACCCAACACAAGGTACAAGCACTCAAGATCTGCACTCGAATGAGCAGGAAGCCTGGAGAGGGGGATTGAATTCCTATAGACCACGGCAACCCCCCCTCCTCGACCCTCAAGTCGGTGTTGGTGCTGCACCGAATACCCAGGAGGGCACAGCTGGGAAAGAGAGACCCCTCCCAATTTCCCCACCCAGGTCTCAGTAACACATACCCGGTCAGCCCCCTCATCCACAATCAAATCACAGATGAGGGAGATTTTATTTTGGGCCGACCTGGCATTCAGCAGCAGCACCACCAGACCCGAAGGCAACCGGGTAAGGCTGCCAGGAACCATCAGGTTGGGGGAAGAACCAGAAGAAGGGACAGCTGTAAGGTGTCCAGCCCTTCTTCTCCTCAGCTGGCCTGTTAATCCCCCAGCGCCATACCTCCCCATGCCCATGCCCACAGTTATGGTGGCACCTCCCTGACCCCCTAAGTTGCTCAATGGTCCTCCCAGGCACATATTAAAATGTTAAGTGTAGTGGCAAGAGTGTTGGACTAGGAGCTGGGAGATCCGGGTTCTAGTCCCCACTTGGCCATGGAAGCTCACTGGGTGACTTTGGGCCAGTCACAGACTCTCAGCCCAACTCACCTCACAGGGTTGTTGTTGTGAGAATAAAATGGAGAGGAGGAGGATAATGTAAGCTGCCTTGGGTTCCTTGCAAGAGGAAAAAAGGCAGGGTATAAATGCAATAAATAAATGCAATAAATAAATTAAGATATAAAATATACAAGCATATAAAAAAAGATAAAAGAGAGCAGCAGCTAAGAAGGAGCAAATAAAATCTACATTTGCCCCTCTCTCCCTGGACTTCAAAGCTGCTGCCCTCTGCTGCTGCTATTTGCTGCTGGTATCTGTGGCTGCTGATGTCTCCGGAGAGGCGGTGGGTGGGTCTTCCTGTGTGCCTCCATGCATCTCCAAGTGCACACTACTTGGCACAACACCGCCGAGGCACATGCTGAGGCCTGCCTCTGGCAGCCCCGCCTTAAGTACCTGTTTAGCAGGGGCAGAAACAGGCTCAGGGTCCACCTGGTGCAGCTGGTCCTCCTTCTCACATGCTCCTTCCCAAGCAGCCTCTGGCAGCCCCGCCTTAAGTACCTGTTTATTATCATATTGTATAATTATTTATTACACATTTTATTTTCATTTTTTTACATCCACGCCCACGTGCTTTCTACTGCTCTTGCCCCGCACATGGACGATCCCGCTGGCTCCTAGGGAGAACCGGAAGTCATTATAAGAGAGCCACCACGTCTTCAACTCTTTGCCTGGCTCCCTCTTTCCTTCCCGCCCGGGCTCTGACCCCCTTCCTTTCTCCCTCTTCCTGTCCCTTCTGCGCGTGCGCTAAAAATCCATTATTCGAGGGCCCCCTGGAGGGCTAGACATAGGGAGAAGGCGAGAGTTGGTTAAGCTTCTGGAGCGGAACCCTCTATTCACCAATGGGGGTTGCGCCGGCGCCGTGACGTCAGCGCCATAGGGCGCCGCTGGGCTTTACGCCGCTGGCGCAAAGGCATTGCTCTCTACCTGGTTTTTAAGATAGAGACAAATAAGAGGTTTAACGAGGAAGCAGCTGGAGGAACTGGCGGGGACAGGCCCGTGGGCCCCCACCCCTGAAGAGCCAAGGGCAGGGGCAGGGGCAGCCCACCGAGGTGAGCCATCTGTGGGGAGAAGGGGTGGGTCAATGGGGAGGGTCTTCCTAATTGTGCTTGTGCCCAGATTGGGGGTGGGGGGAGATACCTTTGCATTATTTCATGGGAGGGGAAGATGGGCACTAATGCAAGCAATTGAGGAGGGTAAGAAGTTTCACTTTGCAGGGATCGGTGCTTAAATTGGCTTTTTGCAAACCCCAACCCACCCCCAAGTGCACACAGAGGTTTTTGATTCACATTTTATGGGGTAGAATTGGGGGGGAGGGGTAGCTTAATGGGGAATGGGCTGAACTTGGAAGGGGGGAGGTCTTGCCCTTGCCCTGTTGCTTCGTCTCCCCGCCCCCCGTTTTGTGTATTAGCAAGGGGGTGCCCTATAGTTCTTCCTTCCTCATATTCTTCGGCTCTTTTCCTCCCCACCCCGTTGCAACCTTTCCTATTTATGCATTTGTGTGCAGTTTAGGTATATATTTGCCCTTCTCCCTCGTTCCTTCCCGCCCTTGTTGTTTTAAGCTTTTGTATTTTATATTGTTTTATGTTGCACTCTGTGCTTTTAATTTTTGTGAACCGCCCAGAGAGCTTTGTCTATTGAGCTGTTTGTGTGTGTGTGTGTGTGTGTATATATATATAAAAATAAAAATAAATGCACCCCTTCCAAACAGTGCCCAGTTCTAAAAGGCCTTAAAAAAAAACCCAGTAAAAGGCAAATTTTGTGTGTGTGGCGGGGAGGGGGACTGTGCGAATGGAAGGTTTGGCTTTGATTTTGTTTTATTTTACTGTTTGGAGAAGAAAGGGAAGTCACTGTGTACTATGGGCATATTTAAATTGATCATATTTTTAGTGCTGAGGTTTTTTGAAAAAAAAACCCTTTATTTTTCAATAAAAAGCCAGCAAGTGAGGCGAGTGGATTGTGCACAGTGGTAGTGGTTGTCGTTGGAAAGTCTACATTTTAATATTAGTATTTGCAAAAGGAAGGAAACAATTCCACGCAAACAGTTGAACTCTAGTTACTTTATGATGGGTGTGTTTCTTTTTTCCTTTTATTTTCCAGAGGGAGCTGGCTCCCCCATTCCTTTTTCAAAGCAAAAGGTTAGCAGTCTCAATAATAAGGGTGTATTTCTGCAAAGGGAAAAGGGGTGGGGGGAGAGAAAGAAAAGGGGACAGAATGGTTTTTTAAAAAAATATCCTAGCAAGGCTTTTTTTTGAGTGGGGGTTCTCCACACAACTGTAGATGGTGCATCTTAAAAGACAGGTGGTAAAAAAGAGAAAGGACTATTTTTCCTCTGCCTTATTGTATGAGGTACATACATTGGACCCAACTGGATCAGGCCTTCCGTTTTTCTTCCCCCTCCCATATGAGATATATATATATATACACACACACACACACACACACACACACACAAATTTAGGACTTTCTGTTTTGTTCCTTCCCCACCCCCTGCTGACCAACTGTTGCAACGGTGTTTGGGGGGTTCCCCTCCCCCAGTTCTTTCTCACTGTGATCCTGTCTTTTCCTAGTCTGTCTTTGTTTTTTTTTTAAATACAGGGGCAATCCATGCGGCTTGGTGGTCCATTGCCTCCTCCCCGCCCCGCCTGCTTTCTTCACCCTACGTTGCAAACTAGGGAATGATTTTGTGAGATGCAAATGGTGGTAGATGAAGAACTGAGTTTTGCATGCCACTTTGGAATTATTTTATTATGTGTAAGCGGAGTGAACACATTCTCCTTTTTGCGTTTATAAACCTAAATCACCTGTTGCTTTGGGGGCTGTTGGAAACCCAAATGTCTTATGGGGTGGGATACAATGAGCCTTACTATTAGCTTTCCCCGCCTGCCCCTGCCTCTTTTGGCAGGTCCTCCAGGGAATGGGGCCCACCCACTATAGCCTTTTTGGGTGCTTTGGTCTCTATATATTTTTAATTTCCAAGAACGCACTTGTTACATGTTTTTGGTTGTTAAGTGAGCTTGTGGCAGATTTTAAAGCAGGTAGGGTAATTATATATAACCCCACCCCCCAAAAATACCCATAAATGTATTCATGAAGGTGGTTTCTTGGTTTAATTTTTATTGTTTTCTTGATTAGTTTCCTTTCTGAAGTTGATAGCTAAAGCATGTGAATCCATCTGCCAGCAGACGGTTGACCAGGAAGTGCATAAGATTTTTTTCTTCTCTCCTTGCAGAGAACTCTGAAGAATAGCTTTAAAAAGAAAATAGGTAGAAGAGGATGTTCTGAAACCCGGGAATAAAGATGTATGGGAGCAGCCCTGTTCAGTTAGGAAGTTTTGAGCTGAGGAAGCGCAAAGCATTGTGCCAAACCTGAAGAAAAAGACATTCAGACAAGTTATTGCATGTATTGCCACTTCCTTCCCTTCTCTCCCTTCAGGGCTGCCCTTGTCTCCCACACTATCAAAATTTAGATTGTAAGGTCCCTGAGGCAGAAATTTGCTTCTGCTTTTATCCTTCTGAGAATTCTGTGAGATAGCTTTAGGCTGAGAGATCATGACTTTGTCTGAGCATTGCAGCTTAGCGAGATTGACTCTGTCTTCCTTGATCATGCTGGGTTTGACTATTGCTGAATCTATGGTTTACCTTAAAAGCACTTAAGCATGTAAGGCGGTTACTTCTTTCTAACGCCATGGAGGCATTTGAAACTGCATTAGGAGTTGTTCCTGAGGCAGGGTTGCTCTGTGTCTGCATGGGAGATGTATGTGTGAGAGGATTCTACCCCTACCCCCGGCATGTGCACAGTGTGAGAAAAACTCAGAAATATGACATGAATGCTAGCATCATCTCTGATGCAACTCTTGTGGTTGTCACATGTCTGTGCATATGACATTTCTCAATAATAACCTTACAAAAGTGTATTTTTCAAGCTGTGTTCCGGGGGGGGGGGGGTGTTCTTCAAGGAGAAGCAGGGTCATGAAACATGAGCTTCCTCCTGCCCCCCCAAACAGGTTTGACCCATGCTGTGGAATTTCCACTGTGATGTGCAGGCATAGGGCAACATTGGATATGTTCTGGTGCACTCTCCATTCTAGTGCAGCACCTGTCTCTGTCCTCTGCATCATTATGGTGTTCCATGGCAGACGTAAACCAATTCTCCAGTGGACCGGTCAATGTGGGAGGCAAAAAGCTTGAAAAATGGAGCAATAGAGTCTCTCTGTGTGGACTTCACTGCTAGAAATGCACAAGAGAGGTACGTCCCAAACAGAGGCTGTACCTCAATGCCGTTGCTGCCTCTCCAGATAGAACAAGGGCCTACCCATTCACTTCTTGCTTGTTCCTGTGAGTTGGCTGAGGCAGAAAACTTACTTTTTGAGAGGAAAAGGGAGACAGCAGGAAACATGTGGGTGGTACAATCATTTCTATTTCTGGCTGATTCCCTTCTCTCCTGAAGCTGGCTGGAAAAAGATCTGTCTGGCGTGGGAAACAGCCAATGTTAAATAGGTGATTTCCCCTCCCCCCCACTCCCCAAGTCACCAGTGCCACAGTGCTACTCTTGTTGTTCAGTCGTTCAGTCGTGTCCGACTCTTCGTGACCCCACGGACCATAGCACGCCAGGCTTTCCTGTCCTGCGCTGTCTCCCGGAGAGCGGGAGGAGTGCTCTGTCCTTCCAATGAGCACTCAGGGTTGATTCCCTTTAGGATGGACTGATTTGACCTCCTTGCAGTCCAGGGGACTCGTAAGAGTCTTCTCCAGCACCACAGTTCGAAAGCATCGATTCTTCGGCGCTCAGCCTTCCTTCTAGTCCAGCTCTCACAGCCATACGTTGCTACTGGGAAAACCATAGCTTTGATTAGACGGACCTTTGTTGGCAAGGTGATGTCTCTGCTTCTTACTATGCTGTCCAGGTGTGCCATGGCTTTCCTCCCCAGGAGCAAGCGTCTTTTAATTTCATGGCTACAGTCACCGTCTGTGGTGATCTTGGAGCCCAAGAAAATAAAATCTGACACTGCTTCCATTTCTTCCCCTTCTCTATGCCAGGAAGTGATGGGGCCAGGTGCCTTATCTTCGTTTTTTTAATGTTGAGTTTCAAGCCAGCTTTTGCACTCTCCTCTTTCACCCTCAACAAAAGGCTCTTTAGATCCTCTTCACTTTCTGCCATTAGGGTGGTATTGTCTGCGTATCTGAGGTTGTTGATAATTCTCCCGGCAATCTGAATTCCGACCTGTGGTTCATCCAACCCGGCGTGTCTCATGATGTACTCTGCATATAAGTTAAATAAGCAGGGCGACAATATGCAGCCTTGTCGTACTCCTTTCCCAATTTTGAACCAATCGGTTGTTCCATCTCTGGTTCTTCCTGTTGCTTCTTGGCCCTCGTACAGGTTTCTCAGGAGACAGGTAAGGTGGTCTGGTACTCCCATCACTTTAAGAATTTGCCACAGTTTGTTGTGATCCATACAAAGGCTTTAGCATAGTCAATGAAGCAGAAATAGACGTTTTTCTAGAATTCTCTTGCTTTCTCCATGATCCAGCGAACGTTGGCGATTTGATCTCTAGTTCCTCTGCCTCTTCGAAACCCAGCTTGTACTTCCGGTAGTTCTCGGTTCGCATACTGCTGAAGCCTAGCTTGTAGGATTTTGAGCATCACCTTGCTGGCATGTGAAATGAGTGCAATTGTATGGTAGTTTGAACACTCTTTGGTTTGAACAGTGCTACTCTAGGTGACTATTAATCCTGAACATAGTTACTTAGACTGGTGGCTTTCATGTTTGTGTTCTGGGACTGCAGAAGAAACTTATTGGCTGTTCCTCAGGGAAAAAGCAGGTGGTGGGGTGTGTGTGTGTGTGTGTGTGTGTGTGTGTGTGTGTGTTTTTAAAGATGGCTTGTCCACCTTGCAGTGCGCAGATGTGGGTGGGTCTTTGAGGCACTTTCGCTTCACGTGGGACAATGCTGAGGCACAATACGGTGACAGGCACCCCATGTACTCTGAACTGATACCTTCTGGATCCATCCTGAAATCCTCAACAAAATGTTTGAAAACTGTTGTTCAAGAGTTGAACAGCTCCTGCTTTTGTTAGAAAGATCTGTGCGGGTATCATAGGGGGGCTGAATTTGGTTCATGGCCACCAGCTGCCTCCCCAGAGAGGCCTGGTTGGCCACTTCTCTTGAGGCCCTCAGGCGAATGAGAGTTGCAGTCCAACAAAATCTGGAAGCCCACAAGTTGCCCACCCCTGCTCTAGTCCCCCCCCCAATCTCTATGGTTCTCCAGTGTTTGGTTTCCTTTGGTTTGGTCCCTCCCTTCAGGCAGGAGGCAGGGCCAATATTCAACAGTGAATTGTTTGCTTTTCCTTTTCAAGGCGGTTGGGGTCCCGTCTTTCTCCCAGACCTGCCTGGGAAGCAGGATTTTCTGCTGAGCTGATAGAGCAACCTTCCTCAACCTGGTGCCCTCCAGATGCTTTGGACTTCAACTCCCATCAGCCCCAGCCAGCATAACCAGTGGTCAGGAAGCCTGGGAGTTGTAGTCCAGAACATCTGGAGGGCACCAGGATGGGGGAGGCTGGTATACAGAGATATCTTGGGGTCCCCCACATTGGCTTCTCTAGTATTTACCCCCCTTTTTCACCCCTTTCTTTAGTTGACCCGCTCTTGACATATCCTGGCCAACATGCAGGGCTAGTGGCAGCATGAGGAAAAAAATGGGGGATGGTCACTCTTGGGGCAGAAACAGGGAGGTGCAGGCAATGCAACACAGCACCATAGCAGTAGGAGAAATGGTACCAACGTACACATCCTCATAAGGGAGCTGCATAGGTATCTCTTCACCTAGAACCATGGACCCCTCCATGCCCTTCTGCTCACCTGAACAAGAATTTATAGTGAGAAAATTCCCTTTTTCTCTTCGTCCTGATAGCTGTCAAGAGATGTGTATGAGCAGGGCTTGCTGAGTTTCTTAAAGGTTAGAGAAGTTGCTGAATAAGACTTTTGTGGGGGTGTGGTGGCGAGAATTTCAGTGCTCCTTGCCACTCCTCCATTCCTAGTTCTCTGAGTAACTTTGCTCAAGTCTTTTTCTCCATCAGCCTAACCTACCTCTCAGCATTGTTATGAGGGTAAATAGCAGGGGGTGGACTATGTATTTCACTTTCAGCACCTCTTTATTTTACTTTGAGCTGGTTCGCATGTTACACCAATTTGTGGGTTATTTAACCCATGAATTGGCAGAGGTGTTCGGGAGCAAGCGGACATGCTGCCTCCTGCTTGCCTGCCACTTCCACTTCGAATCAACAACCTATGATCGACTCGTTTGCAGGTTGCTGAGTGTGATGTGTGAACCTAGTCCAATAGGTTGTTTAGGGGCTAAACAACCCAGCCGTTAGCCTATGGTTTGTTGTTGGATTAACTGCTCGGTTGTTTAGCCCCTAAACAGCCCATAGATCTGGATTTGGACATCATGCTCAACAACCCATGAACGAGCCCATCGTAGGTTGCTGATTAAAAGCGGAAGTGATGAGTGTGTGGGAAGCGTGGGTTAATTAACCAGTGATTTGGCATTACATGTGAACTGGGTCTTTGTGTATAAGGGCAGGATAAAAATGTCATCTTTTGATAGAATAAGACTGTCATCTTATGCCTACTTATGAGGGAGTAAGCCCCGTTGAACAATGAGACTTTGGAGGCAACATGCTTAGGGTTGCTTTGTATTCTATTTCAGGGCTGGGCAAACTTCAGGCTTGCAGGATCTGCTTTAGTTTTTTTAGTAGAACCCTGAGATCCACCAACCAGAGCCAGAAACAAAAGGCCATACATTTCGCATTAAAGAATTCTGAGCCCAGGAATTTGATCCTAGTACCAGAACAGAATGGAGCTCACCAGCCTTTCACACAGAAAGTTACTCTTGGCTAGCCTCAAACTTTCATCATTTCAGCAGCATAATTTGGGGGCGGGTCAATTTGTTGTTGCTCTTAAACTCACAGAACTCAGTCATCCTTGCTGAACTACTGCAAATCATCACCCAAAGATCTGCCACTACATCTAGATCTGCCTTTTATCCACCCTTCTTCACTATTATCCAGAATAGTGCAAATGGCTGGCTAGTTTATGCCAAGCAAGAGAAGTTTTACCACCATGCCCAATCCTGTCTGCTCTAGCTGAGCCACAGAATCCAGCTATTCTTGACATATATTCATCTTAGCCGGGAATAGACAAGAGTAGACACAGAACTGCTTGTAAGCCACTTGTCTGGGCAATGTGGTTATTATTGTATAAATTGCCTCATTCATGGCCGCTCTTTCCACCTTGCCAGATTGTGAGCATCGTATTTCTCCGCAGGCCACGTGTCTTGCAGAAACAGTGGAGGCGCACGCGAGCCGTAATGGTAGACAGTGCTGCTGGCTGGCTGACCGTAAATGAACTTTCTTTCTGTCTTGATGTGGCATTACTTGCAAAAACAAAACTGCAAAATGTTTTTACACCTCTGCAGTGTGTGAGAATAAACACAGTGGGTTCCATCTAAATAGTTGAGTGTGCAGAGGAGTGCTTAGCCATGAAGACCTGCCCACGTGGTGTATTTTGTATTTGGGGCAATCTTCTTGCAGCCCTTCCTGTCCGGGCAATGGGACAGAAATGCTTTCTTATGCAGCTTTGTCAGTTCAGGGAGCAGCCATAGCTCAGTGGTAGAATCCCTGTTTTGCATGCAGAAGGTCCCAGGTTCAATCGCCATCATCTCCAGGTAGGGCTGGGAAAAACTGCTGCTGCTAATCAGCGTAGACACCACTGAACTATTTATTTATGTAAAACATTTATTGTTAATTTGTTCAGTTGCTTCCGACTCCTTGTGACTTCATGGACCAGCCCACGCCAGAGCTTTCTGTCGGCCGTGGCCACCCCCAGCTCCCCCAAGGTCGAGTCCGTCACCTCCAGAATATCATCCGTCCATCTTGCCCTTGGTTGGCCCCTCTTCCTTTTGCCTTCCACTGTCCCTGGCATCAGCACCTTCTCCAGGGTGTCCTGTCTTCTCATGATGTGGCCAAAATACTTCAGTTTTGCCTTTCATATCCTTCCCTCCAGTGAGCAGTCTGGCTTTATTTCCTGGAGTATGGACAGGTTTGATCTTCTTGCAGTCCAAGGCACTCTCAGAATTTTCCTCCAGCACCACAGTTCAAAAGCATCTATCTTCCTTCGCTCAGCCTTCCTTATGGTCCAGCTCTCGCAGCCGTAGGTTACTACGGGGAATACCATTGCTTTCACTATGCGGACCTTTGTTGTCAGTGTGATGTCTCTGCTCTTCACTATTTTATCAAGATTTGTCATCACTCTCCTCCCAAGTAAATGTCTTCTGATTTCCTGGCTGCAGTTGGCATCTGCAGTAATCTTTGTGCCTGGAAAGACAAAGCCTGTCACTGCCTCCACGTTTTCTCCCTCTATTTGCCAGTTATCAATCAAGCTGGCTGCCATAATCTTGGTTTTTGGTCCACACAGTCAAAGGCTTTAGAATAGTCAATAAAACAGAAATAGATGTTTTTCTGAAACTCTCTGGCTTTCTCCATTATCCAGCAGATATTGGGAATTTGGTCCCTAGTTCCTCTGCCTTTTCTAAACCCAGCTTGTACATCTGGCAATTCTCGTTCCATGAATTGCTGGAGTCTACCTTGCAAGATCTGGAGCATTACCTTACTGGCATATGAAATAAGTGCCACTGTTCGATAGTTTGAACATTCTTTGGTGCTTCCCTTTTTTGGTATGGGGATATAGGTTGATTTTTTCCAATCTGTTGGCCATTCTTGTGTTTTCCAAATTTGCTGGCATATGGCATGCATCACCTTGACAGCATCATCTTGCAAGATTTTAAACAGTCCAGCTGGGGTACTGTCATCTCCTGCTGCCTTGTTATTAGCAACGCTTCTTAAGGCCCATTCAACCTCACTCTTCAGTATGTCTGGCTCTAGCTCACTGACCACACCGTCAAATCTATCCCCGATATTATTATCCTTCCTATACAGAGCTTCCGTATATTCTTGCCACCTTGTCTTGCTCTCTTCTGCTTCTGTTAGGTCCTTGCCATCTTTGTTTTTGATCATACCCATTTTTGCCCGGAATTTACCTGCGATGTTTCTAATTTTCTGGAAGAGGTCTCTTGTCCTTCCAATTCTGTTATCTTCTCCCGCTTCCGCGCATTGCTTGTTTAAAAATAATTCCTTATCTCTTCTGGCTAACCTCTGGAATTTTGCATTTAATTGGGCATATCTCCCCCTATCACTGTTGCCTTTTGCTTTCCTTCTTTCTTGGGCTGCTTCCAGGGTCTCAGCAGCAGACAGCCATCTTGCCTTCTTGGTTTTCTTTTTCTTTGGGACGTTTTTTGTTGCCGCCTCCTGCTGAACAATGTTGCGAACTTCCGTCCATAGTTCTTCCGGGACCCTATCTACTAAATCCAGTCTCTTAAATCTATTCTTCACCTCCACTGCATATTCATTAGGAATATTAGTGAGCTCATACCTAACTGATCTGTGGGCCTTCCCTATTCTCTTTAGTCTGATTCTAAATTGTGCAATAAGAAGTTCGTGATCTGAACTACAATCAGCTCCAGGTCTTGTTTTTACTGACTGCATAGATGTCCGCCACCTTTGGCTACGAAGGATGTAGTCAATCTGATCTCGGTGTCGACCGTCTGGTGAAGTCCATGTATAAAGTCGTCTCTTAGGTTGTTGGAAGAGAGTGTTTGTCATGCGCAGTGAGTCGTCTTGGCAAAATTCTATCAGCCTATGCACTGCTTCATTTTGTTCTCCCAGACCATGCTTGCCTATAACTCCAGGTGTCGTTTGACTACCCACCTTAGCATTCCAGTCTCCTGTAATGAAAATAACATCTCTTTTTGGCATATTATCCACTAGGTGGCAAGGGGTCTCAGAGTCTTTGCACTCCTCTTCTCCCCCTTCCAGTCCCAGGGTCCTCACAGCATAGCAGAAGGCCTGTTGCAATGGCATCCATTTTCCGAGTTGGCCATAACTTTATAATTTATATAATCCCTCTGTGGAGGTGACTCTTGACAAAGAATTGCAGGACAAGTCCCTGCCCCAGTGGGGCTTTTACAGCCTGGCTGGAAAACACACGAGGGAAGACATCGGAGAAAGGAAAAGGATGTTGAACCATGGTTAAATGGCAGGAGGATATGTGATTATTTGAGTTGCCTGTGGTTGAGTAACATATGGTTTGTTTGCTTTGAGGCAAAATCTGACCTTCTTGTTCTGATGAGACCCTCCCCTCACATCCATTCTTCGTTGTTTAGTTAGATCAATCAGTTAACGGTAGCAGCCCTAAAAAATAAGTAACATTAAAAAAAAACAAACCAGGTTGTCCGGTGAATCGGGGTGATGCTCTTTTTAGATTGATCAAAACGTTTTCAGTTGATTTAGTTGACTACACATTGCAGCGCTGCTTGGACCTGACCATCTGAACTTACCTTGCCCCACCCCCGCTGCCCATTTTCCTTTTCTTTTTTGTTTCACGCACTAACCTGTGCTGTTTTCTCCCCTTGGCCTTTCCCCAGCTTGGACGTGAAGGATCACCGTGGGATGTTCTCTCTTCCACCATGTCGCCTTCTCCAGCGAGCAGCCAGTCGGAGGTGCCAATGGGTGTCCTAGCGAGGCCAGCAAGAGGACTTCCGTTCCACTAGCCTGGCACATGCGCGTGGAATTCACTCCCTCCCCCCCCTCCACCTCCACTTTCACCACCTGTGGTGGCTTATTAACCCAGAAGCGTCCTGCTTTTTGATCTGCTCCTTCTTTTCTCCCTTCCCCCTTCACCTCCCTCCCCTGCCCCCTCCCCACACACCTCAAGTTTCGGCCGTGCTGGGATTTGTATGGCAGCGGCGTAACCGTGGAGAGGCCGGGGTATCACAAACTTATGGATTTTGATAAGAAAGGTGGGAAAGGGGAAAACGAAGAAGGCAGAAAGATGTCTAAAACGGGTGGAATCAAGAACATGCACGGGGGCCGACCGGGAGGGACCAACTCTGGAGTCTTAATGGTGGGCCCGAATTTTCGAGTCGGGAAGAAGATTGGGTGTGGTAACTTCGGGGAACTTCGACTAGGTGAGTCTTTATACTCTGTCCTTGATTCCGAGGGCTTTGGCTTTGCATGCAGGTTTTACATCCCCCTGCCTGTTCCCAAACGCATTGGTTAGAAATAAGGCCGTCCCAGCAGAAGTTTTCCTCCAAGTGAAAACGTTGCTGGAACAGCAGATCTAGGAGCTGCTGCCTCCGTTCTGTCTTTTTCTGGCAGAGTTTGGGGAAAGTGTTCCCAAACACAAATTGCCCACAATCCAAATTGCCAGTGCTTTGCAGGGGGGCATGAGTTCATCTGTTTTTCATGCTTCACGCAGACTCCGCAGTTGTTTCAGTACTATACTCTATGTCTGCCTTTCCCAACCCTGGTGCCTTCCAGATGATTTGGACTCTAATGCCTATCAGCCTCAGCCAGGATAGCCAATGTCAGGAATGCTGGGAGTTGTAGTTCAAAACATTTGGAAGGTATCAGAGTGGGGAGGCTGGTGTATGCAGTATGAATTTTGTGTTTTTTGGTAGTGGTGGCAAGGGGAGGAGGTGTTCTTTGCAGACTTTATAACTGTGCCTGCTAAACTGAATTTTAGAGTTTTGTAAAGTTGTACTGTTGGAGGCTGCTTTTTGGCTCAAACCCTTTATCCGTCCACACAGTGCACAGAACATAACACCTGAACAACCTTACCATGCTGGATCTCAGTGTAAAATGTAATAGGACTGTTGGGACTGAGGCCAGCGGTGTACCCGTGGGCCATCTGCATTCTAGGTCATGACCCACATTCCCCACTGTTCACAGAAGCATATGCAAAGCTGTTACAAATGCTGTGGACCAGTGACTTCTCTCCCTGCCCCCCACTCCCTCCCCAACTGTGTTCAGGTTCGTAAAGGCTGACAAGTTTCCCTGAAATAACAGACTGCCTTTTCACTGCTACTGATTCCCCCTGTTGGATGTATTATAGGACAGGTAGGTTATAGGGCAGAAGGTAACTTGCAGTAGATCTCCAAGGGTTTCTGACTCCCAATACTTTAACATGAGCAAGAGAAAAACAAAACCCTGCCCTGGTTGGCTTTGCGCTAATTGCTTATCTCTCAGCCTCAGTGTTGCTCATCTGTAAAATGGGAATATTGGTTGGAAGTAAAATGGGAGTAGTAATTATGTTCAGCTTTGCTAGTCAAGTTGAGGCAGATGTATTAGAATGCCCGATCAATGCTAACTCACATGTGGAACCACTGTATGGTTTAAGAGGTGACCTGCCCCCTGGTCACCTCTTAAACCATACAGTGGTTCCACATGTGAGTTAGCATTGATCGGGCATTCTAATACATCTTGTGTCTGGCTCTGGTTAATAGATCTCTAGTAAATCAGCCTACCCTAACCTGTTTTGGACTTTAAACCCCCATCAGCCCCAGCCAGTATGGCCAGTGGTCAAGAATGTCAGGATTTGTAGTCCAAAAAAACGGGAGGGCCCCATGTTGGAGAAGGCTGTAGTAAAAACAGCCATCACTAGAATAGATCCTGCAGGCCTGAATGTGACCCATTCCTGTTATTGGACATATTTATATGCCAATAATGTATAAATTGGGGCTGTACTGAGTCATGACAGGTGTGAACTGAGTACACCCTAGAACACTAGCATCCTGTTGCAGCTTGGGCTTTTGAAGAGGAGAAAGATATGTGGGGTTGAACACATACGTGAAGCAATCTTCTCCCAAGTCAGACCAGTGGTCCATCTAAACCAGTTCAGCTCTCGGGCTTGGGGTCTTTTGGAGAAGCTGCTACCTGACCCCTTTAACTGGAGATTAAAGGTGCCCTGCTGCTGAGCTATGGGTCCTTCACCACGGTGGCAAAATGCAGACCCAGAAGGAGAAGATGAGATGCAGAGAAGGGGGCAGTGGAGAGCTGCATACGGTTGAAATTTAGAAGTGGCTTCCATGTTCCACGATGAGGTTAAAGATGCATCCGTGGTCTCAGGAGGCTGAAGGCCTCTGCCCTAATACCCTTCCCAGAAGACTTAGTAGTGTGAAAGGGTCCTGTGCCAGATGATACGTGGTACGCATATGAGGCCAGCTGGGAAGCAGCCTCTCTCAATTGTGCCAGATTAAGATGATACTTTTCCCCACATCTTCATGAACGCCAGGGATTATCTCTTCCCTTCCTCGTCCCACCAATTTCTTTCACCCTCCCTCGGGCACAAATGCTGGACAGCCAATCAGATCCCCATTTAGCTGAGGCACGGTGCAGCGCACTGCTGCGCTCTGTTGACCCCAGATCAATTTTTTTTCTGGGGCTTGTTTCTCAAAACAGGCACAGTGTGAGGAATCATTATGTGTTTGTTTGTTTTTATTTACATCCCACCTTTCCACCAAAAAAGTGGCGCTCAAGGCAGCTAATGATACAGTCCAGAATAAAAACAAAATCTTTATTAAAAAAATAAGAGAAAAACGAATTAATTGGAAATGCAATTTTAAAAACCCACAACAATAAAAAAATGAACAGCACCAACCAATTAAACCCCCTTTCAGCATCACGCCAATTTATATGCCAAAGGCCTGTGCGAATAAAAAGGGTTTTCCCTGCTGGCAGAAGGACAGTAGAGCAGGGGGCAACCTATTCTCCCTTGGCAGGGGGTTCTAGAGCCTGGGAGCAACCACCGAGAAAGCCCTGTCTCATGTCCCCAGACATGCCTCTGATGGTGGTGCTACCAACACCCCCAAATCCTAGCTATTTGAACCAAGTTTCTGGACCTTAAGGCTAAAAACATATGGGTAATGCCCAGTGAAACATCTGTTATTGAACAGGGTCTCCAGGAAGGCAGGAGGGGGAGCTTTGCCTTCCCCATGCAAAATAGATTATGCAGATGGAAGAAATGCATGCATGCTTGAATTATGTACTTTTTCTTGACGCAATCTACATGCTACCTCTGTGTTCTGTGCCTTTTGCTTTAGGGAAAGAGAGTGCATGCAGATGCTCTGTCTTATCTTGATGTTGTTATCTATGGGTGGGTTTCAGCTGCAAATGGGGCCCACCCAACCCCAGAAGTTTTATTAGGTGTTTCTCAGGGGAGGGATCAGGAACGGTGGACAAAGAGGGAATTTAAAATTTGATCAGGATGCTAGGAACCAAGACCCTGTGAGCTGCTGCTCGATTCTCCTCCTTTCCCAACTTGGTGCTCTCCAGATGTTTTGGACTATAACTCCCATAAGCTCCAGCTGGCATGCCCAATGGATGTGGATTATGGGAGTTGTATTCCAAATCACCCAGAGGGCACCAGGTTGGGGAAGGCTGACCTAGGTTATGCAAGGCCATAAGACGGATCTCTGCCCTCATGTTCCATTGCACCCTTGTCTGTGGCCTTCACTACTCAAGCAGCTCTGTCTGAAAGTCTCCTGCTCCCATAAACAGCCTCACCCTTCCTCCTAGGCTGCCACTTATGCCTGGAGACCCCTTCTGAAGCACCCCCCAATGTACATCTCCCCTTTCTTTCAGATCCCTCCTCAAAACCCCACATGTTTCCATAAAACAGGAGTGCAGAACCTCTTTCAGCTGGAGGGCAGCATTCCATTTTGGATAAGCTCTCGGGGAGGGGGGACACATTCCAGTGGTGGGTGGGCCAAGGACAAAAGGGGCATGGCTGAAGGCAAAATGGGGTGGGGTCAAAAATACCAAAAGTAACAGCCTATTTTAGTTTAAAGTTCTTTGTACCAGGAACCGGCATTTCAACCTTTAAAAATGGGTGGAAAACGGCACATAGAATCAGAATAGTAGGGTTGGAAGGAGCCTATAAGACCATCAAGTCCAACCCCCTGCTCAATGCAGGTATCCAAGTCCCCGACAGGTGGCTGTCCAGCCTCGCCTCGAATGCCTCCAGTGTGGGAGAGCCACCCACCTCCCTAGGTAATTGGTTCCGTTCTCGTATTGCTCTAACAGTCAGGACATTTGTCCTGATGTTCAGCCGGAATCTGGCTTCCTGTCACTTGAGCCCATTATTCCACATCCTGCACTCTGGGATGATTGAGAAGAGAACCTGGCACGAAACCAAGGAAACCACCAAATTATTGGTGATTGTGGAAAAGGGGTGGGGCCTGGGGCAGGCTGGATTGGTACCCTGCCCTGAGGTTCTGCAGCCTTGCCATAAAGTCCTTGGCCCCACTCTCTTAGACCAGAAAAGAGGGGAAAGCAGCACAAACTGTTGAAGGAAAATGGACAGTCTCTTTTTATCATTATTATAGATGATTTGTTGTTCAGTCGTTAAGTCGTGTCCAACTCTTTGTGACCCCACACCAGGCCTTCCTGTCCTCTGCTCTCTCCCGGAGTGTGCTCAAGTTTCTATTCATTGCATCGGTGATGCTATCTAGCTATCTCATCCTCTGCCGTCCACTTCTCCTTTTGCCTTCAGTCTTTTCCAGCATCAGGGTCTTTTCCAGGGAGTTTTCTTTTCGCATTAGGTGGCCAAAATATTTGAGCTTCAGCCTCTGTCCTTCCAATGAGCAGTCAGGGTTGATTTCCTTTAAGACTGACTGATTTGACCTCCTTGCAGTCCACGGCACTTGTAAGAGTCTTCTCCAGCACCACAGTTCGAAAGCATTGATTCTTCGGCGCTCAGCCTTCCTTATAGTCCAGCTCTCACAGCCATACGTTGCTACTGGGAAAACCATAGCTTTGATTATAGTAACCATTGTCGGCAAGGTGATGTCTCTGCTTCTTACCATGCTGTCTAGGTTTGCCATAGCTTTCCTCCCCAGGAGCAAGTGTCTTTTAATTTCATGGCTACAGTCACCGTCTGCGGTGTTCTTGGAGCCCAAGAAAGTAAAATCTGTCACTGCTTCCATTTCTTCCCCTTCTCTATGCCAGGAAGTGATGGGGCCAGATGCCATGATGTTCGTTTTTTTGATGTTAAGTTTCAAACCAGCTTTTGCACTCTCCACTTTCACCCTCAACAAGAGGCTCTTGAGATCCTCTTCACTTTCTGCCATTAGGGTGGTATCGTCTGCGTATCTGAGGTTGTTGATAATTCTCCCGGCAATCTGAATTCCGACCTGTGGTTCATCCAACCCGGCGTTTCTCATGATGTACTCTGCATATAAGTTAAATAAGCAGGGCGACAATATGCAGCCTTGTCGTACTCCTTTCCCAATGTGGAACCAATCGGTTGTTCCATGTCCGGTTCTTCCTGTTGCTTCTTGACCCTCGTACAGGTTTCTCAGGAGACAGGTAAGGTGGTCTGGTACTCCCATCACTTTAAGAATTTGCCACAGTTTGTTGTGATCCACACAATCAAAGGCTTTAGCGTAGTCAATGAAGCAGAAACAGACGTTTTTCTGGAATTCTCTTGCTTTCTCCATGAACCAGCGAACGTTGGCGATTTGATCTCTAGTTCCTCTGCCTCTTCGGAACCCAGCTTGTACTTCCGGTAGTTCTCGGTTCACATGCTGCTGAAGCCTAGCTGGTAGGATTTTGAGCATCACCTTGCTGGCATGTGAAATGAGCGCAGTTGTGCGGTAGTTTGAACACTCTTTGGCGTTGCCCTTCTTTGGAACTGGGATGTAAACTGACTGGCCACTGTTAAGTGTTCCAAATTTGTTGGCATATTGAGTGCAGCACTTTAACAGCATCATCTTTTAGGTTCTTAAATAGCTCAGCTGGAATACTGTCATCTACTCTAGCTTTGTTGTTAGTAATGCTTCCTAAGGCCTGCTTGACTTCACTCTCTAGGATGTCCGGCTCAAGTTCAGTGAGCGCAGTATCATGGCTATCAGGGACATTCAGATCTTTCCTGTATAGTTCTTCTGTGTATTCTTTCCACCTCTTCTTAATCTCATCTGCTTCTATTAGGTCCCTGCCTTCTTTGTCCTTTATCATGCCCGTCTTTGCCCAAAACGTTCCCTTGAGATCTCCGATTTTCTTGAAGAGATCTCTAGTCTTTCCCATTCTGTTGTTTTCCTCGATTTCTTTGCATTGTTCATTGAAGAAGGCCTTCTTGTCTCTCCTTGCTATTCTCTGGAACTCTGCATTCAGTTGGCTATATCTTCCCCTTTCTCCCTTGCTTTTAGCTTCCCTTCTTTCCTCAGCTCCTTGTAAAGCCTCATCAGACAGCCACTTGGCTTTCTTGCATTTCTTTTTCTTTGGGATGGATTTCGTTGCTGCCTCTTGAACAATGTTACGGACCTGCGTCCATAGTTCCTCAGGCACTCTATCAGGTCTAATCCCTTAAATCTATTCCTCACCTCCACTGTATATTCATAGGGGATATGATTTAGGTCATATCTGAATGGTTTAGTGGTTTTCCCTACGTTCTTCAATTTAAGCTGAAATGTTGCAAGAAGCAGCTCATGATCTGAGCCACAGTCAATGGTTTGCCTTGAATGGTTTGCCTTGAATTCGTACTGAGATCATTCTGTCGGTTTTGAGATTGTACCCCAGTACTGCTTTTCCCACCCTTTTATTGACTATGAGTGCTACTCCATTTCTTCCAAGGGATTCTTGCCCACAATAGTAGATATGATGGTCACCTGAATTAAATTCGCCCATGCCTGTCCATTTTAGTTCGCTGATTCCCAAGATGTCGATGTTCAATCTTGCCATCTCATGTTTGACCACCTCCAGCTTACCTTGATTCATTGATCTGACATTCCAGGTTCCTAAACAATATTGTTCTTTACAGCATTGGACTTTCTTTTCACCACCAGACACATCCACAGCTGAGTGTCCTTTCGGCTTTGGCCCAGCTGCTTCACTCTTTCTGGCTCTACTTGGAAATACCCTCTGCTCTTCCCCAGTAGTATATTGGACACCTTCTGACCTGAGGGGCTCATCTTCCGGCGTCATCTCTTTTAGCCTTGTGATACGTTCCATGGGGTTTTCTTGGCAAGAATACTGGAGTGGGTTGCCATTTCCTTCTCCAGTGGACCACATTTTGTCAGAACTCTCTGCCATGACCTGTCCGTCTTGGGTGGCCCTGCACGGCATAGCTTATGGCTTCACTGAGTTACGCAAGCCCCTTCGCCACAACAAGGCAGTGATCCATGAAGGGGATTATAGATGATAAACATAAATAAAAATTGTTGTCCAATGGCATGTGTTTGCAGTGCGTTAGGGTATTTTTGAACATTTTTGTTTTAGCTGCCTCTGATGAAGAGTTGTCCCTAATGGATTTTGCATAGAACAGCACCAGAGAACTGGAGTGGGTGTTTTGTTTGGTAAAATCATGCTGTTTCCTTGTGCTTTTCAGCCCTCTTCTTGTCTGGATTTGTGCTGCTTTCCTGATTTCCTGCCAAACCATAGCCCTCCCACCCCACGGTAACTAAGGTTCTGTACCTGTAACTGAACTTAGGGCACAATCTGATGCATGTTTAGACAGAAAAAAAACCCCTAATTTCTTAACCATAGTTAAGAAAACAAAGTAGATCCTAAAAGCCTAATGCAGCCTTCCTCAACCTGGGGCCCTCCAGATGTGTTGGATGGCAACTCTCATAATTCCCAGCCAGTCCCAGGTCTAGGAAGTCTGAACAGAAGTCTGCCCACATTTGTTGCAGATTATGCTCTCAGTAGGTATGGGGCAGTAGGAAAAGTCTGTCTGGGGCCAATTTTGCCTGAGGGTGGTCAATTGTGTCTGGACTGTACCACTTCAGACTGCAGTGAAAGCTCATACAATACAACACTCCATCATGGAGAGGCGGCAGGAAAAAGAGAGATTCTTACATGTAGAAAAGTGGCTTTTCAGGGCGAAAACTAGCATAGGCCTCTTTTTCCTGACCTGCTGTTTATAGAATCTGAGCAGAGGAGCATTCCGTCATGAAGGGGGCTGCCTGGGTTTTAAGACCTGGGGCGACCCTTGTCTTGATAGTGCCACCATCAAAGGGCCTTCTCAGTGCCTGGGCTCTGGAACTTTTTAAAGTTGCATTTTTAATTTATTTGTATTTATGTTCTGTCTTAATGTTTTGTTTGTAATCTGGATTGTATTGTTAGCTGTCTTGAATGCCATGTTTTGGTGGAAAGGGGAGAAGGGGACAGAAGCAATCTAAAACCATCTCTCTGGAGAAGGCTCCAATTTTAAACATGCCTGTCAGTCGCATAGTGCAATCCAATGTATCTTACTCAGAAATAATCCCCCCTGTGTTCATTGGGGCTTAACTCCCAGGTAAATGTGAACAGGATTGCAGCCTGTATAAAAGCAGGTGAAGAGCCTCTTTTGAGAGGCTGTTCCAGGGGCAGGAAATGTTTTGGGCTACAACACTCCTAATCCATTGATCTTGCTGCCTGGGTCTTGTGGGAATTGTAGTCCACAACATCTAGAGGTCCCGTAGCTGAAAGCTCCCCCCACCTTCTCCGATCCCCACATGTTGCACTTCTGTTGGTGAAGGGGTGGAAAGAAGAGCTTCAGAAACTGAGCCCACATCTCAGTTTCCCTTAGCATACATGTCACAGTCCTGGCACTATATATACGCCTCCTCTTTTATTATAATACAAGATAACCAGCAGCTTGAATTGAGCCTGGGGGCGTGCTGGCATTCAGTGCAAATGAAACAGAACTGGAGTCATGCACCCTGAGCATCGAGCCCTGGCCCCCCGCCCTGGCTGCTGTCACCTTGCAATGCGGTCTCCAGATGCATCTCAAAGGGCAGCCCCATGTAGAGCACGTGACAGTAATCTAACCTGGGTGATGGCTTTAGGTTGCATCTTGGGTAGAACTGTCTGCAGAAGAGAAATTGGCCGAGTCTGGTTTCTCTGGTCATGTGGTTTGTGAGTTCCAGTTTTTAGGAGCCACTCTCTTCTTTGGCAGGCTGGCTTGTGCTTCAGGACACAAATTGTCCACCCCTTAGGTGGTGGCGGGAATGGTGATGTGCAGCAGCAACTCATCCATTCCCACCTTGCAAGGCTGTCGCTCCTCTGGTCTGTTATGTGATGGTGGCTGCCAATTTGGATGGTGCTACAAGGGGAATTGGATGAGGTCATGGAGACTGAGGGGAGGTCTAAGAGGAACTTCCCTGTTTGGGCTACCTATAAATACCAGTCACTCTGAGGGGCAAATAGTGGGAGAGGGTTCTTGCCTTCCAGCCCAGCTTTGGGTCCCCAGAGGTATCTGGTTGGTGACTGGCTAGTCCAGTCCAACATGGCTGTTCTTACTCAAGCTAGGATTATTCCTAGGGCCTGCATAGTTTAGAGCAACTGTCCCCAAGCTGCTGCTCTCCAGATGTGTTCGACTGCACCTCCCATCATACCCAGCCACCATAGTCAAAGTTCTACATGGGAGGCAGCAATTCCTGAGAACTTTGTTCTGGCCATTGAGGGCTAGTACCTTGACTTGAGCCCAGAAACAAAATTGGAAGCCCAGGAAGCTGGGACAGAATTGGCCTGGTATGGTCTGCTGCCCTACCAACTGTCAACATAAACTGGGCTTCAGCACTCTGCACCCATGGACGTTTCCGGACTCTTTTCAAGGGCAGCTCCACGTAGAGTGCCTTACAGTAGTCCAATCCAGAAGTGACTCTCTAAGGCGTGAAAGGCCAAAGCTAGGTCTGCTTTCTCTAGGAGGGAGCACAGGTGGCAAACATCTCCCAGAATCCTTTGCAAGACGCAGAGGTTCTGTAGCCATTTTGCCAGGGTGGTGCTCTCAGCAGGTGAGCTAACGTCGCAAAGGTTTTGTTTGTAAAACTGTTGCTGTGTGCACATAACTCCTTCTGGAGGGAGGCACGTGCATTGTTTTCCTCAGCCTAGCAGAAAGCCGTCTCTCTCACTCTGAAGGGCACCCAAACTTTGTGTCCATCAGAGCTGAAAATAGAACCCTTGAAGTCCAGCTCTGCTTCCATACTCCAATCACTTTCCTTCCTTTCTTCCTTTAATTAAATATTTGAGAGTCTTCAGAATAAAAGGTCAGGGGAGAAGCTTGCCTGATGCACGGGAGCAGGTGTCAGAGGGAGCGTTGCACATACAGAGTTGCAAGAACAAATTATTTTAAGGGGGAGGGGTACAGGAAGAGGGCAGCGAAGGGTTGTGGGCTTTTTAACAGTGACCTAATGCATTTGTGTGTTTTTAGTTTGTGCTGTAAATCACAGGGGCTTGCCTGGAACCACCATCACATTATGAGGAATTTGAAAAATGTACATGGTGAGAGGCTTCAATGAACCCAAAGCCATCTGCTCTCTCAGAGGAAGCTAACTGAAAGATCTCTGTATGAGTTGCCATTCTAGGCTTACCTCTTTCAATTCAGTTCAGAACAGTGGAGTTTGTTCAAATGAAGCAGTGCATGTGATAAGGATCTAGGTGTCTTAACAGATCACAAGCAGGATATGAGCCAGGAGTATGATGCAGCTGCTAAAAAGTCTAATGCAATCCCAGGGTGCACAAACAGAAGCACAGTGTCTGGATCACAGGATGTAGAGTTGTAATGGCCCCAGGAGTGTAACCAAGTCACCTGTAGTTTTAGAGGGGCCGAGAGATCCATAGTGCTCTCTTTAGGTTTGTTATTGGTGCAATTTCCTCACTAGTGGGCCTCTGAGCATGTGAGATGAGTCAAAGGTCGATAGCGCAGCCTCAGCACATTCTATGCTAAGAAAGGCTAGTATCTTATCAGGGCCTAGGATGTGCCTGAGAAGCGAGGCTTTGTTTATGCCGAGTTACAGGTGTCTGTGCTGGGGAAGTTCTGATTGTTTTCCCGCTGCACAAGGGCTGTTAGGCTATGCTGGGAAAGTTGCAGATGAATGCGAATTAACGCTTGCGGCTGCCATGCTGCCTCACTGCTGACATGTATGGTATAAGACCCATTGTACCCCTTGGCTCTGGGTTCAGAGAAGCTGTCTGATCCAACCATTGGGTACGCCTGTGCGCTGTAAGTACTCAATAAAGTCTCCTTGTAAGCAAGCCTGGATCTGGCTTATCACTATCTCGGCACCTCCAAACCTTAGCAGCCCACAGTCGGGGCATACAAGAGTCAAATTAGAGTTCTGCTTGATTCTGAGCCAGTCAGCTGCTCATGGAGTACCGTGTCCAGTTCTGGGTGCCGCATTTTAAGAAGGACTTTATCAAATTGGCACATGTCCAGAGGAGAGCAACCAGGATGGTGAGGGGTCTGGAAGCCAAGTCCTATGACAAATGGGTGGAAAAGTTGGATATGTTTAGTATAGAGAAGAGAAAGTTAAGGGAGGACATGATAGCTATCTTTAAGTATCTGAAGGGCTGTTACACAGAAGTTAGAGGATTGTTCTCTGTGGCTCCAGAGGGCAGGCCTAGAACCAAGGGGTGGAAGTTGCGAAGAAGCAGATTTTGGCTAAACATTAGGAGAAATGTGCTAATGGTACAAGCCACTCAATAGTCGAACAGGCCACTTCAGGAGGTGGTGGGCTCTCTTTCGCTGGAGTTATTTAAGTAGATGCTGGGCAGCCATCTCTCAGGGATGCTGTAATTGTATCCTGCACTGCATTAAGTAGGGGGTTAATCCTGCATTAAGTAGGGGGTTGGACTGGATGACCTTTAGGGCCCCTTTCAATTCTATGATCCAGGTGGGTTCCTCTGCAGGCACGTAATTCTTCCTCTTGCGCAGTCTAAACTTCAGTGACTAACATGTGCCTCCAGTTTTTAATTCAGAAAAAGCAAAAGTGGAATTCAACTATCAAAAGTTTGGGAGGCACTAGAACCTTAATGATGAAAGCTGACACTCTTGGGTCAGATGACTTTCAGGTGGTCAGCATTAAATATTTCTGATCTGGATGTACTGGTAGAGCTCTGGGTGATTTGCAGCAAGGGTTTCTGACTCAATTGTTCAGTAGTAGTAGCAGCTAAAAGCAACCCTCCCCTCCTGCTGGCTGCTGAAATGAAGAAAGCTTAGAGGGAAGCCCATGAGTAGATTTTTCTGTGAAGGGATTGTGAGCTCATTTCTGGGAATGAAAATGTATGTCTGGGCAGAGTATATGCTCAGAAGCAGCCTGGTTATTATTTCTAAGGGTATGTCTGCCTTGTGGGACATTATATGGCTCTGGTTGGTGGACTTTGAGGTTCTGGTAAAAAAAACAAAGCGAAAATAGATTCGGCAAAGTAGATACCCACCCGTGGTATAGCTCCTCAGCATGTGTGTGAAATCCTGAAGAACTACTGAGCTGGGTAAATATTTGGAGAGAAGAAAGCTTATTTTATGTATGTATTTATTTCATTTCTATACCGCCCAATAGCTGAAGCTCTCTGGGCAGTTCACAAAAATTAAAACCAAACAGCACACAATAAAACAATATAAAATATGTAGAACGTTAAAACCACAATATAACAATACAACCACAATAAACCCTAGCAGCAGTTTAAAATACAGATTTAAAACAGCAAAGCTAACAGTCTAAACAGCTAAAATGCCTGCGAGAATAAAAAGGGCTTCACCTGGTGCCGGGAGGAATACAACATAGGTGCCAGGCGAACCTCACTAGGGAGCTCATTCCACAGCCGGGGTGCCGCAGCAGAGAAAGCCCTCCTCCTAGTAGCCCCCTGCCTCACTTCCTTTGGCAGGGGCTCGCGGAGGAGGGCCGCTGAGGATGACCTTAGGGTCCGGGCAGGCACATATGGGAGGAGGCCATCCTTCAGATAGCCTGGCCCCAAGCCGTTAAGGGCTTTGAACGTTAACACCAGCACTCTGAATCGGGCCTGGAAATGGACCGGCAGCCGGTGCAGCTGGAAAAGTACCGGCGTAATGTGAGCTCGCTGGCCAGTCCCTGTGAACAGTCTTGCTGCCCTATTTTGGACCAGCTGAAGTTTCCGGACCGTTTCCAAAGGCAGCCCCACCTATAACGCATTGCAGTAATCCAGACGGGAAGTTCTCAGAGCGTGGATCACTGTAGCTAGGCTCTCTCTGTCCAGAGAAGGGCGTAGCCGGTATACCAGCCTAAGCTGATAAGAGGTGCTCCGTGCCACCGAGTTCACCTGTGCCTCAAGCGACAGTTCTGGGTCCGAGAGCACCCCCAAACTACGAACCTGATCCGTTGGGGGAATGCAGCCCCCTCCCGAACAGGTTGAACATCGCCTAGCCAGGCAGAGGAGCCACCCACTAACAGCACCTCCCTCTTGCCTGGATTGAGATTCAGTTTATTGGCCCTCATCCAGTCCATTACCTTGCCCAGGCAGTGATTCAGGACAGCCACTGCCTCGCCTTATGTTTCAGGGAAGCGGGTTTGGCACGCTTTCTTTGGTCACTTGACTGCCTATTATTTGGTGGAAGTCAAGTATTCCACGCAGTCAAGAATGTCACTGAGTGGGTGACAGCTTACATGTATTTATAATTGTTTAAAAACTGTTTTTTTTATGCTGCTGTTCCTTTTATTCATTTCTGTTTTTAATTGCTTTTTTAAAAAAATTGTGACTAAATCACAAGCTGAACATGAGCCAAGAGTGTGATGAAGCTGCTAAAAGGGCTAATGCAATCCTAGACTGCATAAACGGAACCACAGTGTTCCAGAGCACAAGCCAGCAGGAATAGAAAACGTACTTAACATGCTGGAGGGAGCAATCCTATGGCTACTAGACACTGTCTAGAGGGCCATAGGATATGCTCTTTTCTGGGAACTGACCTCCCCCCACGTCTACGCTGCCTTGGAGGCAGTGTGGAGAAGGCCTGTTCTCCGCACTCGCAAGAGGAGTGCGGAGCGACTGAAAAGGGCAGGGCTGGGGGTGTTCCGGGGTGGGGAGCGCGGAGCTGTGTGTATGACACAGGCTGTGTGTCGTACACACAGCCTCCTTTCCCGGTCGGGCCCCCCGTCACTAGACAGCCAAAAACAGCTGTCTAGGGGAAAATAGCAGTGCAGGAGAGGCACGGAGGGAATGATCCCCCCCCCCCCCCCGTGCCTCTCCTGCCTTACCTAGGATAGGTGGTTGCCTCCAAGTTCGGAGGAAGCCGCCTATCTTGATAGGATTGTGCCCTAAATGTTGTAATTAATCTCTAGTATGTTTTAAATGACTAATCGTTTTTAAATTAGAACAGTAATTGTAGTAGTTCAGAAAGTTAAGCAGCATTCCTGCATTGGGTGCCCTCCAAGTGTGTTGAATTACAACTCCCAGCGTCCCCAGTGGCCATGCTGGCTGAGGATGGTGGAAGTTGTATTTATTTATATATTACATTTCTGTACTGTCCAATAGCCAAAGCTCTCTAGGTGGATCACAACAATTAAAGCCATAAAATACAACATGCCAAAATACAATATAAAAGTTTAAAACTACAGTATAAAATAAAAACCAAAATAAAACTGATGCGCAGTGCAAAGATTTAAAATACAGTAACAGATTTAAAACAACAGAAACTGAAAGACTACAATGCCTGGGAAAATCAGAAGGTGTTACCTGGTGCCGAAAAGAGCCAGTAGTTATACACATCTGGAGGGTGTCCAGTTGGGGAAGGCTGCTTTAAAGAAATATATGACATTACTTGGCCAATTATTTGACTGGTCAATTGGCCAGTTTGCTTTTTTTTACCTGTCAAATGTCTAGCCCTTATGGCATATCAAAGAATCCAGGGCTTGTAGTTAGGTGAGGGCTGCCATGACATCTGTGATGGAGATCCAATGCTTGCACAGAATCTTCTTGCATAACTTTGTTCCTTAGGTTCCCTGGAGCAAACATTTTAAAGTTTGAACTGTAGATATTACTTATATTCCGCCTTTTGTCCTCCAAAAGGGACCCTAAAGCAGCTTGCATCCATAAACATATATACCCCAAAAAGCATGTGAAACAACAATGACCTTTAAAAGCAGAGTCATTGAAAACTTTCCTGCCTCAGAAAGAGATGTTTTTAAAAAACCTAATAGAATGCTTGGCCAGACAAACAAATGTTTCCTCCATTTGCCTGAGAACCTCAAGAAAAGGGGCCAACTGGGCCTCTGGGGAGGGAGTTCCACAACCTGGGTGCCACCACCAAAAAAGCTCTGTTTTGGAATCTACCTCCCCCTCTATCCCCCTTCTCCCACCGCTGTTTAATTCTTCCCTAATAATTGGAGCAATCTTTTCCATAATTTGTTTAAGGAGGTGAGCTTTATTGCAAAAGAAAGAAAAATGTAAAGACCTACAGAAAAATGCAAGAACCCCCCCCCCCCCCCAATCCCGGTGCCCTACATTCTGTCTGGGTGTTGGATGATTGATGTTGTAGTCTAGCACATCTGAATGGCCCCAGCTTGGGGAAGGTTGCCCTATAGGCTAGAGGACAAAAAGGTGGAAGTAGTTGGCTCCCCCACCCTTGCTATTTTAGGGTTGCTTTTCTATTCTCATGCGCGCATGCAGACTTTCCACCCTTTGCCCTTAAAAAATGAGGTCTTGGATGCTGTGGTTTTGAGCTTTAAAAATGCTTCGATCACTCAGATTTGCTTCTCTCTCTTAAACTGGAAAGGAAGTTCACCCAGTGATTTACACTGTCTTTTTCAGTTCCTATAAAAACCAGACATTTCTATACAGTGGTAGACATGGCTTGCCACAAGGTGTGGCTTAGATGGCTGTTCGAATGGGATTTATTCATTTACTTCTTTAAAGCATTTTTGCCCCATTTTTCAACCAAAAAAGACTCCCAGAGCAGCTTACAAAAATCAGTCATTAGAGTCCCAGCTCTCAGGCTTACAATCTAAGAGACAGAAGACACAAGGGAAGGAATTGGGAAGGAAGAGGGAAAAAACATGGCAGTGATACCCAGATGAGTATGATTGTACTCAGGTTTGGACTGTACTCATTTTCATTCTAGGCTGGCCTGATCTTTTCTTTCTGAGATTTGGATACAAATTCATGGAGAAGGATTAGCCATGATGCTAAAATGAAACCTACAGGTTTAGATGCAGTATACCTCTGATGAATACCAGTTGCTGGTGGGCAAGAGCTTTCCAGTTCATACAATTCATAATTGAGTTTTACAAAACCCATCACTGCAAGGTGTGGTGATGGCCACTGGCGGAGGTAGTATTAAAAGGGGGATGAAGTGCCTTCATGGCTGAGAGGTCTGTGAAGCTCCATCCTCAGACATTCTATTTCTGAATACTGGTCGCCACTGGTGGGACATTGTGGAGGCATGTGATCATCCAGAGCTGGAAACAGGATGTGGAATTAGACTGCTTCTAGACATAAACCTACCTGTACACTACACTCAACACCTATGGCCCTCCTCTGGGTGCCTCCTCCGGGTGCCTCCTCCAAGGGAGGCTCAGAAAGCAGCAACAAGGGAGAGGGCCTTCTCTGTGGTGGCCCCCTAATTCTGGAATGATCTCTCTGATGAGGCCTGCCTGGCGCCAACATGGTTATCTTTTTGGTACCAGGTCAAGTCCTTTCTCTTTTCTCAGACATTTGGCAGCATGTGATGAGTTTGATCAGGTGCTGGATTTGTTTTATGGTTATGCTTGATGGCTTAAAGTTGTTTTTAGATATACTGCATGTTGTCTCCGTGTGTACTGTCTGTGTGTTTTTATGTAAATGGTTTTTAAAGTTTGTATACTGCATTTTAATGGCTTTTAATCTTTATAAACTGCCCAGAGAGCTTTGGCTATGGGGTGGTATGGAAATGTAATAAATAATAAAAATAATCAGGGTTGATTTGATTTAAATCAAATGGATTTAAATTACTTCTCTGAGGGACTCAATTTCAATGATTTAAATCACAGTTTAAATCGCTAGTGAGGAAGATTCTATTTAATCATCAGTTTTAGTAGAAGTACATTATTGTTTAATATAACCTGTTACCTTCAGGTCACGCTTGCGGGGGGGCGTCCCGAAGGCATCTGTGGGGATCTGGAGGCCAGGTGAGATATGCCCATTTTGATATGGTCCAACCAGTCTCCTCATTTTGTTCTACTGCAAAGGGTGGAGTGCCACCACAAACCCCTTAAAACAGGAGAGTTGAACCTTTTTCAGCCAGAGGGACAGATTCAATTTCAGAGAAGTTCTTGCAGGGGGGGGGACGGGACATTCCAGTGGTGGGCAGAGCTGAATGCAAAACACATGGGGCCAAAATAACCACTTATTTTACTTTAAATCTGTTACTGCCTGTAACTAAGCTTTAAGAGAGGCATTTCAACCTTTTAGTAGGGTTGCTGGAAAAATTTGAGACAGACGAAAATGAGCTCGGCTTCCTAAGAATCCAACCTGCGGAATCCGCTGCAGAGTGACCCCCTCAGGCTGTGCGGAGGCCGTGGACTTTTGGGCGATTTTTTTTTTTTTTTTTACTTTTCTGAAATTTACGCATATTTATTCATAGGAAAATATGCAAGTTTCTGCTGAGGGAAAAGTTGGATGGAATAGGGGACAATACACTAAATGTTACCTACTAAGGTAAATTATGCAAATTGTTATGAAACCTGTTACGTAATTATTTGCGTATTTTTCTGCATAACAGGGGGGAAAATCGCCTCCATCTGTGAGGGGATGACAGAACAAAAGGTGCCCAACAATCCGCAAAGCAAAGATGGAGCCAATTTTACACAGTCCGTACATCCCCTACCTTTTAGACCTGGGAGAAAACTACACGAAGGTGCGGAAACCACCAAATGATTGTTGGTCAGGGGATGGGGTGTGGTCATCTAGGGAAAGCTGGAGTGCCAGATTTGGCTTGCCTGAGGTTCGACACCCCAGCTTTAAAAGCTGCCTTTTTAGTTTGTTTGCTGTGTTCTCAGAATGCCATTGAAGGCAGTGAGGACCAGGGTGAGAATTGTGCATCCACACTACTTAGTTGTTATCTTGGGGTCTCATTATTTACCCTTTTTACTTGTGTTAGGTTAACAGCAACAAAACCTCAATAGAAATACTTAGAAAATAATTTTCACTAGCAGACTCTGTCTGTAGAATGGGTAGATTTTCTTAATAGCTGATCTTTTAAAGACGGGCTAGAAGAATTTACCCATTTCACAAACACTCAATTCCTTGAACATATGCTATATCTGTATACACACACACTATTTTATTAATTCTTATATTCCACCATTCCTACAGAAGGAGCACAAAGCAGATTATAACAGTAATAAAACAAATACAACTGTAAAATACTATTGCACAAAAACAATTAGAATACATCTATAATTAATCTAATAACACCCAAACCCAACAAGTTGGGAGCCTAATGCTTGTGTAAATAAAAAGGTCTTTAATTTACTTATAAAAATAATCCCAGTGGGGACTAATCGCACCTCTCCTGGGCAGGAGTTCCACAAACGGGGGGCCACCACTGAGAAAGCCCTCCCTCAAGTCCATACCCTCCTTACCTCATTTATGGCTCAGTACATAATTCCGGTTCTTGTTTTGTGCTTGTGGCACATTGTACTAGTCTGGATAACAGTAGATAGCAACGGTCTTGAATTATCTATGGGAGCGTAACTTGGTCTTTAATTAGAACTCTGTCCCTGGTGAGGGCAGTGCTTAATGTCTTAAAAAAAAAACTACTGGGGCAGAGGCCTGTGTGAGCATCTTGCCATCTGCACTAGAAGGAACCCTTTTTAAGTGGTGTGGAGGCAGTCTGCAATTGCTCAGTGGTGAGGGGAGAAGGCACTCTATGCATGCTCAGAGGTACCTTTCTTGCACAATAGGCTCTAGGAGGGGTTAATACTCAATGAGTATTGTTGGACTGGGGAAAGTTTGGGAGCTATAAGGCCAACAGTACTGACAAGCAGGATTCTTTTGTTTGCTTCTTTTTCCTCTTTTTTATCTTTCTTTGTTTCGTACTTAAAACAATCTTAAGCTATCTGCTATGAAAAAGGGGGTGTGAACATCACGGACACAAGAGGAAGTTATGCTTAGATGACTTTTGACAACAACCAAAAGGATCTGCATATTAAGCAGCTTTGTACCAACATTGGGCCATATACCCCAGTATCACCTGCTTTTGACAGAGAGTATCTCTCCAGGCAGAGAAAGATCTCTTCCAGCACCTGTGTTACCTGACATTTAATCAGAGGTTGAAGCTGAGATGTTCTGCATCCAACCTCTCTCCCCATATTCACATATGAAATGGTGATTTAAATGCTGTCTTACCAAGGTTTGAAAATAACCTGGTCCTTTGTGGATCTCCTTCCATAAGGAAACTGTTCTAAAACGAGAAAAGAGTGTGTGCGTGTGTGTGTGTGTGTGTGTGTATTCCCCTTGCTCTCCTTTCAAGCCACTGAATGGTCCCAAGATCTGACAAATCAGGCTAGCAAGACAAAATACTGAGGGTTAGCATCTCTTGTGCACTGTCATGGGATCTCCCAGTAAGACGAACCTGACATGAGAAATGTTTCTGTTCTGTTTTTGCCCAATTCTCCTGTTTATTTTTTGCAGGGAAGAACCTTTATACGAACGAATACGTAGCAATCAAGTTGGTAAGCTCACTTCTAATACGCTTGGTTCCCTGGTTTTAAAACTGCCCCCTTTCCCTTCTCTTCTCCCCGCCTCTCCCCACCCTGGCCCAATCCGCCTGTGCCTCCATCCAATTATCTCCAGGTGGGGGGCATTTCTGGTTTTTAAAAAAGCCAAGCACACACAACTGATTTAACATATTTCCAGGTTCTTTGTGGAAAAGAGGGATATTATTTTTCTCCTGCAAACTGATTGAAATAATCCAAAGTGTGTTTATGTGTGTTGGGGGTGGGTGGGATCCTATTTTATTTATTTCATGTTTATATTCTGACATCCAGATGGGCTATAGTGTGGTGTAGTGGTTAGAGTGCTGGACTGGGAGCCGGGAGATCCGTGTTCTAGTCCCCACTCAGCCATGGAAGCTCATTGGGTGACTTTGGGCGAGTCACAGACTCTCAGCCCAACCTACCTCACAGGGTTGTTGTTGTGAGAATAAAATGGAGAGGAGGAGGATTATGTATGCTGCCTTGAGATCCTTAAGGAGGAAAAAACGGTGGGATATAAATTAAATAAATAAATATAATGCCTTTAACCTCACAGCAATGTCCCAGTTTCTGGCCCCTTTACCTGGATCAGGTTACCAACCCCTCTTCTCCTATCCATTCTTCTTCAAATCCCACCTCAGCCTTTTCTTGGTTATGAATTTGGATTACTTCCATGCAGAATTTTTATTTTCATTCATTGCTTTATACTAAGTCAGACCATTGAATCCGTCTAGGCCAGAATTGTCTGCTCAGATAGGCAGATGTTCCCTGGTGTCTCAAGCAGAGTGAGAGAGAGGATTTCATGACATCAATTTATCTGGAGACTTAGTGCTGAGTATTCAGTGGCTCGTGATTTTTTTGCATTTTAAAAAATGTCCAATAAAATGCACAACGTAAGACAGTGAGCCAGTGTGATGTAGTGGTTAGAGTGTTGGACTGAGACTCCAGAGAGCTGGGTTCTAGTCCCCACTCCATCATGAAGTTCACTGAGTGACTTTGGGCTGGTCTCTGACTCTCAGCCTAACCTACCCCATGGGGTTGTTATGAGGATAAAATGGAGAGGAGGAGATTATGTAAGCCGCCTTGGGTTCCTTGCAGGAGAAAAGGTAAGCTATAAATATAATAAATAAATTAAATAAGTGTTTGATTTTTATGAACATGTATATACATGACACTTAACAAAATAATGTCACTTCAATTGTTATAGGCCTCAATCTGTGTTGAATGGAGCGTTTGCTCTTGCTCTTCTTTAACCCCAACAGTAGTTTAGTGACACCTTAAAGACTGACAGATTATAAACATAGGAAGCTGCTTCATACCATTATCCCCACCTTGGATTTTTTTTGGTTTTGAATTTGGATTACCTTCAGCTGGTTCACCAGCTACGGCCTCTCCTGGACAGGGATAGTCTGGCCACGGTGGTACCGGCATTGGTAACCTCAGGACTGGACTACTGCAATGCGCTCTGTGTGGGGCTGTCCTTGAGGCTGCTCCGGAAGCTGGAGCTAGTGCAGAACACAGCAGCTCGGCTGTGGTCGGGAGCTGCCCCCTCTCAGCATGTAGCTCCTTTGCTGAGGGAACTGCACTGGCTTCCTGTCTGCTACCGGGCCAGGTTTAAGGTTCTAGTACTAGTGTACAAAGCCCTAAACATCTTGGGACCAGGATCCCTGAGAGAGCGCCTTCTCCCTTACCAACCTGCCTGGTCACTGAGGTCATCGGAGGGCTCGCTCCTGGTGGCTCCACATGGACCTATGGCCAAGCTGGCATCCACACTGAGAAGAGCCTTCAGTGTGGTGGCCCCCTCCATATGGAATTCCCTGCCTCTGGAGCTCAGGCAGGCACCAACACTGGGTTGTTTTCAGTGCCTCCTGAAAACAGCTCTTTTCCAGGAAGCCTTCCTTGGTTAAGCAGCCTCAGTTTTATTGGCACTCTGTTTTTTAAAGAATAATCTTAATATCGCAATTCATTCTTCTTATCTTTTGTTTGTTTTATCTCTTGTTGTTCAATGCTCCAGAATCTGTTTACATGTGGAGTGGTATAGAAATGCTGTAAATAAATAATGCAGAATTTTTATTTTCATTCGCTCACTTATTTATTTATGCCAAGTCAGACCCTTGCTCCATCTAGCCCTGTATTGTCAGCATTGACTGGCAGCAATGGTTCTCCAGGGCTTCAGGCAGGTGCTTTTCCAGCCCTACCTGCAGATGCTCAGCATTGAACCTTGAACCTTCTGCATGCAAAGCATGTGATCTGCTCACTGAGCTACAGCCCTCCCCTGACTTACTGTGTTTAGAAGCTTTTGTAGACCAATGCCTGGTTTGGTTTGACAAAAATCCCACACCAGTCTATGCCACAATAAATCTGTTAGTCTTTGAGGCTCCTTTCTATTCTTGCTGGAATGGAGCTACCCCTCTGGAATTGCGGTGTGTTTTTAACTGCAACTACTGAAAGGAAATCCAGAGTTAGAGGTCAGATATGTCTTTGTTTCTTCTTGTTTTTGCCCTTATTTCGTTTAACTTAAAGTGATTGCGGCCTACTCTTAACAATTCGTTTCCCCGTTCTTTTAATGGATGGGATTCTAATTCTTCTCCAGCAGTGGTGTTGCTAGGTATGTTAAAGATTTCAGGCCCAGGCCCATAAGACACAAATCTGAATAAAGTTTGCATGTGGTAATTTATATTGATATATGCACATTTAGAAATAATTACTAGGATTCATTTAAATTTCACAGGAGGCAAAGCCAGCCAATTCATTTCTCATCCAAATCCTCTCACATAAAATAAGTACTTCAGTTAATTTGCATCCTGCCTAAAATCATTTCAGACCAGTGAAATTTTTTTCTAAGCTTAATTGTCATGGAGGGAAAGGGGTTTTTTAGGGGTGTTGCAGCATGTGGGAAGGGGAGAGACCCTTCTCTCTCCGGCTGCAATCCTCCTTGGAAATTGCCCACTGCATGGCAATTAAGCTGAGGAAAAAAACCCTCCATTGGCACCGGTGTTTACTCAGAAGTAAGTCCCATTGTATTCAGTGAAGCGTACTCCCTGGTAAGTGTGCATAGGAGTTTCCTCACCTCCATTTACACTGGGTCACAATCCCGGTTTTGTTTCTTAAAAGTCTTGTCACATTAGCAAGAACAAAGCAATGGGGTTTTGTAACACATTCTTTTTCTCTACCTCTCCCCCAGGAGCCTATCAAATCCAGAGCTCCTCAACTCCACCTGGAGTATCGATTCTACAAACAGCTTGGCAACACAGGTGAGTGGCAACAGCTGCCTTGTAGAGAGTATCTGGTGGATTGTCTGCTGGGGACTTCAAAAGGAAACATTTTAAAGTCCTCCAGTCCTCATGATGGCAGAGGAATGGCTTGGAAGAACTGCTTTGCAACAGAATCAATGGAAACTAAAGATTGGGTGTGTTTTAAGGGTATGCCTGAAGAAGTTACTAATTCAAAACGTGTTGTGTGGAATAAAGTACCATTCTCTGCACTTAGAGGTTGGCGTTGGTGCATTCCTACTCCCCCCACCCCTGCCTCCAAGGGAAGCCATGCTCACAGGGGAGGGGCTGTAGCTCAGTGGTGGAGCCCCTGCTTTGCATGCAGAGGGTCCCAGGTTCGATCCACGCATCTCCAAGGAAAAACCCTTGCTGGGAACCTGGGAGAGCCGCTGCTGCCAGTCAGTGTCAACAATACTGGGCTAGATGGACCAAGGGCCTGACTTGGTGTAGGGCAGCTTCCAATGTTCCTATGTTCCATTTCCCTTCACCCTCAATCGTCCCCATCTGTAATATGGGGATAATAATACTGACCTACCTTCTAGGGATGTTTGTAAGGAGATAACCACTTTTTAACATGCTCTATTAATAATACCATTCAGCATTGATAATAATATTATTACCAACCTCTCCTCTGCCCCAGCCATCCTCCATATTCTGATTTGCAAAGACCTTTGAATTTTTCCAGGCTTTTACTGTCTGAATGTGTGTGTGGGTTTTTTTAATGATGGGTTTTTGTATTGTTGCTTTTATCATGCTGCATGTGTGCACGTGCACAAGGAATTATTTTGCTGATGTTTTGTTGTGTTTTTATTTTATTTTTAACTTTTGTAAACCGGCCTGATAACTGTGAATCAATTTTTTTATTCTGTATAATATTATCATTTACAAATTTGCAATTCTCTATCACAAGAAAGATAATATACAGTCAGGGCCAGAAATATTGGAGTGAGGTTAACTGTTTTGGTAGTTGGCCTCTGCACACCACCACATTGAGGTTGAAAGGAAACACACCCAGGTGGGAGCGAAGTCAGGACTTCCAGCTGTAATGCAAGGAGTGTGACAAAAGTGGGGCACTGACCATTCAGGAAGGACAGCCAGTGGCACGCACACACCCCCATCGTTGGGGGCTCATAAGTAATGGAGCAAGCCAACATCATTTCAAACTGAAGGATCGCTTTCAATGCCTGGGTGAAAATCCTTTGCAGTCAATGACTGCCTGAAGCCTGGAACCCATGGACATGACCCAATGCTGAGTTTCCTCCCTTGAGACGCTTTGCCAGGCCTTCACTGCATCTGCCTTCAGCTGCTGCTTGTTTGTGGGTCTTTCTGCCTTCAGTCTTGTCTTCAGTAGGTGAAAAGCATGCTCTACTGGGTGGAGATCAGGTGACTGACTTGGCCATGGAAACCCTTGGGCAGCTTTTGCTGTATGTTTTGGGTCATTATCCATCTGCAATATGAAGCGGCATCCTATCCGTTTGGCAGCATTCGGCTGAATCTGAGCAGAAAGTATAGCCCTATACACTTCAGAATTCGTCCTGCTGCTTTTATCAGCAGTCAGGTCCTCAATAAACACCAGTGACCTGGTTCCATTGGCAGCCATACATGCCCAGGCCATAACAGTGCCTCCACCACGTTTGACAGATGATGTGGTATGCTTTGGATCATGAGCTGTTCCTTTCCTTCTCCATACTTTTCTCTTCCCATCATTCTGGTACAAGTTAATCTTGGTCTCATCAGTCCAAAGAATCTTATTTCAGAATTGGGCAGGCTTTTTTAGGTGTTTGCTGGCAAAGGCTAATCTGGCCTGTCTGTTCTTGAGCGTGACCAGTGGTTTGCACCTTGTTGTGAAGCCTCTGTTTTCACATTCATAAGGCCGTCTCTTGACTGCAGATGTTGACCGTGACATGCCTACCTCCGCAAGAGCATTCTTGACCTGGCTAAGTGTTGTGAAAGGGCTCCTCTTCACCATGAGCAGCGTTCTGGGGTCATCCGCTTTAGTTGTCTTCCGTGGTCTGCCAGGCCTTTTGCTGTTGCTGAGCTTGCCAGTTAAGTCCCTCTTTTCCAGGATGCTCCACACTGCTGTGTTGGCCACTCCCACTGCTTTTGCTCTCTCTCTGATGGGTTTATGTTGTTTCCTCGGCCTCATGATGGCCCCCTTCACTCGCATGGACACCTCTTTGGGCCTCGTGTTGGGGTTCCAGTGAACAGCTACCAGATGCAAATGTAACCCTCAGAACCACCTCCAGGCCTTTTGTCCGCTTGCTTGGTCATGGGGCACCCAGGAAACAGGCCGCCCCTGGCCATGCAGCTGCTTGCCAGCCATTCGTTCCATTACTTATGAGCCCCCAACGACGGGGGTGTGTGCGTGCCACTGGCTGTCCTTCCTGAATGGTCAGTGCCCCACTTTTGCCAAACCCCTTGCATTACAGCTGGAAGTCCTGACTTCGCTCCCATCTGGGTGTGCTTCCTTTCAACTTCGAAGTGGTGGTGGACAGAGGCCAACTGCCAAAACAGTTATCCTTGCTCCAGTATTGCTGGCCCTGACTGTATATTAAGACATTGATATGCCCTGGTAATTGTATATTGAAGGGTGGCATACAAATCAGATCAATGAATAGGTTAGGCTGCAGTCCTATGGATGTTTAGACAGAAAAAAGTCCTACAACTCCCAGCATTCCCTAGCCGGCTGGCTGGGGAATGCTGGGAGTTGTAGGACTTCTTTCTGTCTAAACATAGGATTGTAAGACTTTTTCTGTCTAAACACGCATAGTGTTGTGCTCTTAGTCATGGTGTTAGGAACTCTGTGGCCTTCTCCAACCTGGCATCCTCTAGATGTACAACTGGACTACAACTCCCAGCATTCCCAGCCAGTGTGACAAATAGCCATCCTGGGTGGGGGTGATGGGGTTGTAGTCCAACACGGGACTACAGTTCCCACAGAACCTTGGTTTGGGTTTCCTGGTGGGCCTTGTGAGAGTGAGTGGCAGTGTTGTGTAGGATTAACATTTGGATCCACATTTAGGGGAGGCTTTGAGGCTTTCCCTAACCCAGGGATTATAAGGACTATGAGTTGGACCTGCAACAAAAAGCAGTGTGGACTTTCTCCTGTTCAGGGTGCTTGCCAGCCTGGTATACCCCTTACCAAGTTACTCCATTCTGTTCTATGTTAAATTTTGATTAAGATTTTTCTTTTTAATCTGTTTCTGTATTGTTGTCCACCTTGAGCACCCTTTTGGGGGGAAAGGTGGGATATAAATAAAAGAAGATAAAAACAGTCTTCTGGCACTGTGTGGCCACTGAGTGTGTCCAGTCCTCATTGGGCTGTTTTGGGGCTCCCCATCCTTTGCGGGTTTTGGTTCTGCAAAACATGCAATTCCTCCAAGCCTGCTGATACCTCCCTCTTGTGTTTCAGTGGTGTAGTTTGGGATAGGCACTGTGATGAGTTTGCTACTAGTACATACTTCCTAGTGTCAGCCAAGTACCCTGCTGCCTGCTGCCATGGGAGGGAGAGCAGAACACAGGGAAATCCTGGCTGTTATCTCCAATCTCAGTTTGGAGATAATGCTGGAGATTCCTCTGGGGTGGGGGAATTCCTTCACTTGGAGGCCAAGCCCTACCCCCTGGGGGAACCCATGCTGGACTGCGAAGCCCGGCAGGCCAGGATTTCTGCAACTACAGTATCTAGAATAATACTGTCATATACATGGTGCCTCGCAAATCTACATGTGCTGCCGGGCTCACCTCTTCTTTATCTCTCTCCCTCTTCTCCACCCCTTCCAGAAGGGATCCCTCAGGTCTACTACTTTGGCCCATGCGGGAAGTACAACGCCATGGTCTTGGAACTGCTGGGCCCCAGCCTGGAAGACCTCTTTGACCTGTGCGACCGGACATTCACTCTCAAGACAGTCCTCATGATTGCCATCCAGCTGGTGAGCCACCCGTCTTAGAGACCAGCACTACCCTAGAGAAACTGGAGACACCCTCCACGGATGGGCAGTTGTTGCCTCCATACCTCCTGATTCTTTACAGCAGGCATCTCCAACTTGGCTTTCTCCGGAAGTGTTGGACTACAACTCCCATCACCCCAGGCTGATGGGAGTTGCAGTCCAATGCATCTGGAGAGCCCCAGGGAAGATCCATCTTGTCTCGCATTATCCATCTTCTGCCATCGTATTTTTATTCTAGCAAGAGCCTTTGGCCTGGCTTCTCCATGATTTTTGTCTCCCTTATTTATTTATTTCATTTCTATACCACCCAATAGCCAAAGCTCTCTGATTATATCACTCTTTTTTCCTGCACTTGTCTTAAAATATTTTTGGATGATGGTTTAAAAACCTGGATCTGTTCTAATTCTATTCATCAGCTGCCTTGAGTGTTTCATTGGCTGGTGGAGGAGGATTGGAGGGTTCCATCCCTCCTCTGCTGGTCCACTTGGTAAAAGGTGCTTTTTTGTTTAACTAGCCTGCTAAGAGGCTAGAAGCTTGTGTTCTTCCACGCTGGCCCTGGAGGAAGAGGCAGTTTCCCCTCCTCTGCAGACAGAATGGAAACACACAGTGACCCGGTTCATAAAATTAAACAACCCATGGCTTGTTCAACACATGGTTTGTTCTTGGGTTAGAACGCTAGGTTGTTTCTCCCTCAACAACCCAGAATTCTGGGTTTGTATGTCATGGAGAACAGCCCAGGGACTGGGCATCCTCAGGTGATTTAGTGCATCAGAAGTGCACTCCCACAAACTCCCAAACAGCCCATGGTTAACAGACCATGAGTTGTTTAATCGTGCATACTAGGTCACTGCTAGCTTTTTGGTAGGCTAGTTAAAAGAAATAAAAATCAGGCCAGTAGCTTTTATGAGGTTATTTACAAGGCTGGAATACTGCAGAAACTTTCCAGAATCCAGCTTTTCCAGGCCCAAAATTTTAAATGCTGTTTTTTACTTTTTAAGCATGCGTGCAATCCTGATGGTTGCCCCCCCCCTTCCTCCCCCAGATCACGCGGATGGAGTATGTTCACACCAAAAGTCTGATCTACAGAGACGTCAAGCCAGAGAACTTCCTGGTGGGGCGGCCCGGAAGCAAGTGCCAGCACACCATCCACATCATTGACTTCGGCCTGGCCAAAGAGTATATTGATCCAGAGACCAAAAAACACATCCCATACCGAGAGCACAAAAGCCTGACGGGGACAGCGCGTTACATGAGCATCAACACACACCTGGGGAAAGGTGAACCAGAGGCACTAGTTGAAATGTTATCTGGTGGGGAATTGAAAGGTGTATCTTGGGGGGGGGGGGGGGGGGATTCCCGTGAACCTGTTTTGACCCAAGGCAATACCTTAAAAAGGCTCATAAATAATATTGCGGCAGACAGAAGTCCTTCCATGTTAAACCTTCGCTTCTAAAATTGCTCTTCTGGAGAAACTAATCCCCCAGTTAGGGCAGTCTTTGCTAAACCTGATCCTTCCTGAGCAAAAATGGATGATTCCTTTACAACGCTTGTAAATGGAGACTCTTATGGACACAACCTCCTTTTGATCTGTTGATCTCTTTGGACTGATCGTGCATGACTTCTCTGAAGTAAATTCCACTGTGTTCAATGGGATTTAGTCCCAGATAAATATTTGTATAGCATGGGATGGGGAACCTTTTTCACCAGGATGCTGCATGCCAGCAGTGGCAGACGCAAAGCAAAACCTGGGTGGAGTCACCCCATCCTCTTACTGCAGCCCCCCCGCCATATCCCCCCCCAACGCACACATGCGCACACACTCAGTCTCTCCCTCCCTCCCCCCCTTCCTGGCCCTCTTGTTGGCCTGCCTGTCTGTACAGCAGCCAGTACATAATGTAAAATGCTAAATTAAAGTGATTCATCTTCATGGCCTTTCTGAAAGCCAAGAGAGTGGGGGCCAATCATAGTTTGGGGGGGGGGAATCCCAGAGTTTAGGAGCAGCGCACGTGCCCCTTTCACACGTGCCCCACAAATGGGCCTCTGGGGGCAATGGTGCTCTCTACAAGCTATAGAACCCCCACAGGCCAAGGCAATCTCTTGTTCTCTCTGAATTCCATATGCTAGAGACAGGGAAAGGCTGTTGGCCCCATGCCCAGACTATGGGATTCCCAGAGGTGTTTCGTTGTCCATGATGGGAAGCAGGATTCTTCACTGGATGGGCTGCTGATTTTTGACCCAGTAGGGCTCGCCGTCATGGTGTTACACAATTTTGTGGGCTGATAGTAGCAGTTACAGGAACTCTAGGGAAAAGCGACCATGTTGTACTTCAGTTCTTGGTTCTAAGGGAAGCAAAATCTGAGCGTAGTCAGACGCGTACCCTGGATTTTAGGAAAGCTGATTTTAATAAACTCAGAACAATGATCAGTAAGGTCCCATGGCAAGCGATGCTAGCGAGAAAAGGAGTCCAAGATGGGTGGGAGCTTCTAAAAAAGGAAATTCTCAAGGCACAATCACAAGCAATTCCAACAAGAAGAAAAGGTGGAAGACAACAGAAGAAGCCAATGTGGCTTCACAAAAAGCTTAGGGATGACCTGAAAACAAAAAAGGACACATATAGGAAGTGGAAAGAAGGCCAAGTAACAAAGGAAGAGTCCAGGCAGGAAGCACAGAATTGCAGGGATGGCGTCAGGAAGGCTAAAGCTGAGAACGAGCTGAGGTTAGCGAGGGATGCTAAAAACAACAAAAAGGCTTTCTTCAGCTACGTGCATAGTAAAAGACAGAGGAAAGAAATGGTGGTTCAGCTATTAAATAAGGACGGCAAAACGATAACAGATGACAAAGAAAAGGCAGAGGTGCTCAATTCCTACTTTGGCTCAGTCTTCTCCCAAAAGAGGTTGTATATCCCCCCTGGCAAAGGCGAAGTACAGGCTGAAGGGGCAGGATTGCAGCTTGAGATCGATAGGCATATGGTCAAGGAACACCTAATTACTTTGAATGAGCTCGAATCTCCAGGGCCAGATGAACTGCAACCCAGAGTAATAAAGGAACTGGCAGAAGAACTCTCAGAACCGCTGTCTATTCTCTTTGAGCAATCATGGAGGACGGGGGAAGTGCCAGATGACTGGAGGAGGGCTAACGTTGTCCCTCTCTTCAAAAAGGGTAAAAAGGAGGAACCTGGGAACTACAGACCACTCAGTCTGACATCAATCCCTGGGAAAATTCTGGAGCAGATCATAAAGCAATCCAACTGGAAGCACCTTGTCAACAATGCCGTGATTACTCAAAGCCAACATGGATTTGTCAAAAACAAGTCCTGCCAGACAAATCTGGTCTCATTTTTTTGATCAAGTCACCTCCCTTGTGGACCGTGGGAATGCTGTAGACATCATATACCTCGACTTCAGCAAAGCTTTCGACAAAGTGCCCCATGATGTCCTGATGAGCAAACTAGCTCAAAGTGGGCTAGCTGAAACAACGATCCGGTGGATCCACAGTTGGCTACAGAATCGGACTCAAAGAGTGCTTATCGATGGGATCTTCTCAAACTGGGGAGAGGGAACGAGCGGGGTACCGCAGGGCTCAGTCCTGGGCCCAGTGCTCTTCAACATTTTTATTAATGACTTGGAGGAGGAGGTGCAGGGAATGCTGATCAGATTTGCAGATGACACAAAATGGGGCGGGATAGCTAATACTTTGGAAGACAGAAACAAAATTCAAAGTGATGGATAGACTGGAGCAGTGGGCAGAAAACAACAGAATGACATTGAATAGGGATAAATGCCAAGTTCTGCACCTAGGAAAAAGAAACCAAATGCACAGTTACAAGATGGGGGATACGTGGCTCAACAACACAACAAGCGAGAAGGATCTTGGAATTGTTGTCGATCACAAGCTGAATATGAGCCAACAATGTGATGTGGCTGCAAAAAAGGCCAATGCTCTTTTGGGCTGCATTCATAGAAGCATAGCTTCCAAATCCCGGGAAGTACTAGTTCCCCTCTACTCAGCACTGGTTAGGCCTCATCTGGAGTCCTGTGTCCAGTTCTGGGCACCACACTTTATGAAGGATGCAGACAAGCTGGAGAGGGTTCAGAGGAGGGCAACAAAGATGATCAGGGGCCTGGAAACAAAGCCCTATGAAGAGAGACTGAAAGAACTGGGCCTGTTTAGCCTTGAGAAGAGAAGACTGAGGGGAGATAAGATAGCAGTCTTCAAGTCTTTGAAAGGTTGTCCCAGAGAGGAAGGCCAGGATCTCTTCTTGTTCATCCCAGAGTGCAGGACACGGAAGAATGGGCCCCAGTGACAGAAAGCCAGATTCCAGCTGAACATCAGGGAAAACGTCCTGACTGTTAGAGCAATACGACAATGGAACCTATGACTTAGGGAGGCGGTGGGCTCTCCCACACTGGAGGCCTTCAAGACGAGGCTGGACAGCCACCTGTCGGGGATGCTCTGACTTGGATTCCTGCATTGAGCAGGGGGTTGGACTCGATGGCCTTGTAGGCCCCTTCCAACCCTACCATTCTATAGTTCTATGACAAAGTGAGTCAGTTTATATACCTTGAGTACAGAGAGGAGAAGCAGGGTGGGGGCGGCCAGAAGCAAGTGTTGCTGTTTGAAGGTGAGTGAATGGGTGTGTGTGTGTGTGTTAGTATCAACCACCTTAAAATATTTTTTTAAAGCTTGTTTAAATATTTCTGGCCTGCTTTCAGACGCAGATCAGGCCCTCGAAGTGGCTTACACATGCAGCAGTAAAAACCAACTCATAAAAATAGCAGGAGTTAGAGCAGGCTTAAAATGGGTTGTGTGTGTTGAATTCAGGTCTGCAACACAGCAGCTGAAAGACCAGGAGTTCTGCTGGTTAAAAAAAAGCAAATGGGGCTGCCAACACTGTCTGACATCGTTAAGGTACCCGCAGAGCAAGCTCCCAAGGTACCTGCAGAGAAATATCAGGAGCACATCCTCTATTTTTTTAATGTATTTATTTTTTGTCCTTGATGATTATTCCACTAAATCCTGCACAGAGGAGGGGTGTGGAATAGCTCTGGACAGCTAAGAGTGGAACTGCCAAAACTTTTTTTTTTTTTTTTTTACAAAAGTGTGCAATTACAATTTGTCCATCAAGCTATGTCTGAATTACTGCCACCACACTGGACACACAAGCAGTTATTTAAGCGGAACAACAACACCAGTGAATAATTTTATTTATTAAAGAAATGGGCAGTAATAGAAGGAATTTTGTCATATTTAATTAGGCAAATAATGAAGCTGTATATTGTGATATTTTGTTGAAGTATTCATGTATTTTTTAAAAATGTTTTTTAAGCCTTTGTAGTATGCTGTCCAATGTTAAAAGGGTGCTAATAACTCAATGCTGCAGAATAGCCCCTGACTCAACACAACTGTCTCTTTCTGTCTCCTCTGCAGAACAAAGCCGCAGAGATGACCTGGAAGCACTTGGTCACATGTTCATGTACTTCCTCCGGGGGAGTCTGCCCTGGCAGGGCCTCAAGGTGAGTTCTGTCTCTGTGGAAACCATTCAAATTTAAGCAAATGAACGTGTGTGTGTGTGTGTGTGTGTGTATCGTATATAGCCATATTCTACTTTTGTCAATAGTGGGAAGGGGCTCTAGAAATCCTGCTCAGCACTAACTTTTGGGATTCTGTTAATCACTACCTGTGTGCTTTCAAGTGTCAGCTTCTTGAGGGCTAGAAACTTAGATGTATTCTTTTGGGTTTAATTGTAAAACAAAATGCTGAGGTCCTTGGCCTCCTGAACTCTGCACCCCCCGGTGATTTCCTCCATGTAGTGCTGTTGTGGAACACGTACAAGCCCTGCTCACATGTTGGATCCAGTCCCCATCCCACAAGCTGGGACCATTTCCACACATTGGCTGCCCAAAGATTCAGCTGTGTCATCCTGGCTTTGACACTGCCCCACAAGCCAGCAAGGTGTATTTCACCAAGGCACCTGCAGAGCAGAGAACTGTCAGGGCTGTACCTTCACCCTCCCCATGCAGCAAATAAAATGTTGATGAACATTCTGTGAGGTCACAGCAACTCAGCCAGAGGCTGTAGGGGGCAGACCGATTTTTGGCTGGGTGATTGTCTTTTGCTTAGCAATCTTTTCCCACTGGGCCTGTTGAAGGCTCAGTTGTCCCCTCATTCCCTCAGACTGATCTGCTGCTTTTTTCTCCCCTCCCGTCCTCTCTCTAGGCAGACACACTGAAGGAGCGGTATCAGAAGATCGGTGACACCAAGAGAGCAACCCCAGTCGAAGTGCTCTGTGAAAACTTCCCTGGTAAGCATTGCCACATGACACAGTGACAGTCACTGGCTCAGATGCCTTTAAGAGAGGAGTTGTTGGATGGGTCCTCTACCACAACATACCATTCCATTCCCCCCCTCCCCCCGGTTTTCTTTTTTTACCCCATTTTCCAATAGTCATACAGCTCTCTTTGGCCACTGAGCTCTGCCTCTCTGTGTCTCGCTCTGTGTCTCTGGCTCACGCTCTGGCTTGGGCTCCCTCTCTCTCTCTCTGAGCCCTTCTGGAGAGGGCTATTGCTACCAAAAAGCCTGCAAGCAGGGCTGGAAGGCATCAGAGAGATGCTTCTGTTGGAAAGAGGATGCTGGGCGAGTTGGGGCTTTTTTGTCTGATCCAACAGGGCTCCTTTTCTGTTCTGAAGGATACCTTCCCCCAGTCAGTTGGTTATGTAACGGGGACCAGCTTGATCCATGAAACCCAAATACTCTTCTCCCATTTGGCTTTCACAACTGTCAGGATGCTGGTACCAAATCAACTATGCAAAACAAAAAGGACAAAAGTAACAGCTCGAAAAAAACAAACAAGGTGCAAGAGGCCCTAAAACACTGCACTGAAACAGTAAGATAGTTTTATACAATGTTTATAAATAAAGTTGTTGTTGTTGTTGTTGTTGTTGTTCAGTCTCTCAGTCGTGTCCGAGGCTTCGTGACCCCATGGACCACAGCACGCCAGGCCTTCCTGTCCTGCGCTCTCTCCTGGAGCGTGCTCAAGTCCATATTCATTGCATCAGTGATGCTATCTAGCCATCTCATCCTCCGCCGTCCCCTTCTCCTTTTGCCTTGATGGTAAACATCAAATTGTAAAGGGAGTGAATCTTTCCAGTGCCTGTATACCATTTATAACAGTTCTATCAATGTCATAACAACCATATCAGTCAAAATCACATAATATATATCACAAATACATCATAATTGATGGTACACATCAAAATATAGGAACAGAAGAGGAGCTCTGCTGGATCAGACCAAGGGTCCATCTAGTCCAGCATTCTGTTCACACCGTGGCCAACCACGGTGCCAGGTCTGTTACCCAGAAAATATCCCTCATCCATGACATGATCCGTGATGAGCGTGCGGACCTGGCATGTGGTATGGAGGCCTGGCTGGCTGAGGCCGCTGCTCCAGCTCTGGCGGCCATGTGCCCAGCCAGGTTTTCGTATGCACAGCAGCCGAGGGCTGGGGATCGGGGAGGGGGAGTGGCTGATATCTACCGGGAGCTCTTGGTCTTCACCAGACCCCCTCTCCAGGAGACCAAGGTTGCGGAGTGCATGTACTGGAGGTTGGGCCAGAAGGGCAGTCTGGGGATTCTGCTCGTGCACCATCCACCCCGCTGCACGACCGACTCCCTGGCTGAGGCACTTGAGGTGGTCTCCGACGTGCGTGTGCAGTCCCCTAACTTACTGGTGTTGGGGGGCTTCAACGTACATTCAGAGGCCGTCCTCACGGGGGCACCTCGGGACTTCATGGAGACCATGGCTTCCCAGGAGCTGCACCCTATTCCAAGTGGGCCCACCCATGTAGCCGGTCATGCGCTAGACCTTGTGTTTGCTTCTGGAGAAGCGGGGAGTGAACTGGAAGTCGAGGGTATATCCACCACCCCCTTGTCATGGTCAGAGCACTCTCTGGTGACGTCGGACTTCTCGGTCCCACAACCCCTCTGCAGGGGTGGAGGACCCATTAAAATGGTCCTCCCCAGGCGTCTTATGGATCCGAATGGATTCCTGAACGCGTTTGGGGATTCTCTGGGGCATGCCAACGGCCACTCGGTCGAGACCCTGGCGGGTGGCTGGAATGCCGCAATCACTGGGGCATTAGATCGGGTGGCTCCGGAACGCCCTCTCCCCCTGAACAGGGCTCGGACTGCACCATGGTTCAATCCGTGGTTGCGAGCCCTGAAGCAGGAGGTGAGACGGCTGGAGCGCCGGGGGCGGAAGTCTCGCTCCAAAGACAATCAGACACGGGCTAGAGCTGTATCTTCAGCCTATCGCGGGGCGGTGAAGGCAGCAAAAGGGAATATTATGCTGCCTCCATCGCGTCTGCAGAGTGCTGTCCCAGGAGGCTGTTCCAGGTGGTCCGGAGCCTGGTTGGCCCAGTGGCTCCGGAACCGTCGGAGCATTCCAAGGCCTCCTGTGAGGCCTTGGCAAGGCACTTTGCAGATAGAACTGATCGGATTAGGAGTGTTACTCCGTGCGCCGTGGATACAGTTAGCGAGCGAGAGGCGGCCTGTGGCAAACTGGTTTTGTGGGATCAGTTCCAGCTTCTTCCTTTTGATGAAGCCGACGGTGCTGTCATCTGTAAGGCCGACCGCCAGCTTCCTTGATACCTGCCCATCTTGGTTCATTATGAGCTGCAGGGAGAGGCTGGGCGAGGGGATCAGGGCGGTGGCGAACGCCTCCCTTGAGCGGGGACTGACGCCATCAGCCCTCAAGCAGGCAGTGCTTAGACCGCTCTTAAAGAAGCCCTCCCTGGATCCCCAAGTTCTGAACAACTTTTGCCCAGTCTCGAATCTGCCATTTTTGGGCAAGGCGATTGAGCGGGTGGTGGCGATGCAGCTGAAGGCACACTTGGAGGAAGCCGATTATCTAGATCCATCTCAGTCGGGCTTCAGGCCTGGGCATGGGACAGAAACGGCCTTGGTCGCCTGGGTGGATGATATGAGGAGGGCTCTGGATAGGGGCGAATGCTCCTTCCTTTTTCTCCTTGACCTCTCAGCAGCTTTTGATACCGTTGACCACAGTATCCTCCTGGACTGCCTGGAGGGGTTGGGCATTGGAGACACCGTATTGCGGTGGTTCCAGTCCTTCCTCTCCGGCAGGTACCAGAGGGTAGCACTGGGAGAGGAGGTGTCAGATCCATGGCCGCTCACATCTGGGGTGCCACAGGGTTCCATCCTCTCCCCGATGCTATTTAACATCTATGTGAAGCCGCTGGGGGCAATCATCAGGAGGTTTGGGGTGTGGTGTCATCAATATGCGGATGACACGCAGCTCTACCTCTCATTCAAATCTTCACCAAGGTTGGCCGTGGAAACCCTGTCCAAATGTCTGGTGACGGTGAGTGGCTGGATGGGGAGGAATAAGCTGAACCGTGACAAGACCGAGGTACTTCAGGTGGGAGACAAGAGGAGGCTGGGGGATGTTGACCTGGTGTTGAATGGGGTACGGCTACCCTTGAAAGACCAGGCCCACAGCCTGGGGGTCACTTTAGACTCCCAGCTGTTTGTGGAGGCTCAGGTGTCAGCCGTGAGCCGGACAGCGCTGTACCAACTCCATCTGATACGGCAGCTGCACTCCTTCCTTCCTGACCATCTGCTCCCATCAGTAGTACATGCCCTGGTCTCCTCTCGTCTAGACTACTGTAATGTGCTCTACGTGGGGTTACCCTTGAAGACGGTTCAGAAGCTGCAGCTGATGCAGAACGCGGCGGCCCACCTGACTAAAGGCAGCTGCTGGCGAGATCACATCACTCCAGCGCTGAAGGAGTTGCACTGGTTACCAGTTGTTTTCCAGGCCAAATTCAAGGTGTTGGTTTTGACCTTTAAAACCCTATATGGTTCCGGCCCAGCCTACCTCAAGGAGCTCCTCCAGCAACACCAGACAGGCCGCTTAACGAGATCAGCCTCGGATGGCCTTCTCTCTGTCCCATCAGCCAGGACAGCTAGACTGGTGGGGACGAGGGAGAGGGCCTTCTCTGTGGTGGCCCCCACTCTGTGGAACTCCCTCCCTAGGGAACTCCACCATGCCCCCTCTTTAATGAGCTTCCGCCGTGCATTAAAAACGTGGTTGTTCAGGCAGGCATTTAGGGTGTATTAGGGTATTTTTAGAAAAATGATGTTTTTACTGTGGAATTTTATTGTTTTAAACTGTTTTATTATATATGCTGTACATCGCCCAGAGTGGCTGGGTAACCAGCCAGATGGGCGATTAATAACTAAACAAATAAATAAACCAGCTGCCCACGGGAAACCCACAAGCAGGACACAAGAGCAACAGCACCTTCCCGCCCATGTTCCCCAGCAGCTGGTGCACATAGGCATACCACCTCTGGTACTGGCATTAGCACATAGCCATCAAGACTAGTAGATAGACTTCTCCTCCTCCAGGACTTTGTCCACCCCCCTTTCCCAGCCATCCAAATGGGTGGCCATCACTACATCCTGTGGTAGTGAGTTCAATAGTTTGACTCTGCCCTGTGGGACGAAGGCTTTCCTTCTATCTGTCCCGAACCTCCCACCACTGAGCTTCATGGGAGGACCCTGTTGGGTTCTAGGTTTATGAGGGAGGGAGACAAATCATAAAATCATAGAAACAGAATAGTAGGGTTGGAAGGGGCCCACAAGGCCATCACGTCCAACCCCCTGCTCAATGCAGGAATCCAAGTCAGAGCATCCCCAGCAGGTGGCTGTCCAGCCTCATCTTGAACGCCTCCAGTGTGGGAGAGCCCCCCACCTCCCTAGGTCATGGGTTCCATTGTTGTATTGCTCTTACAGTCAGGACGTTTTCCCTGATGTTCTGCTGGATCTGGGATGATGGAGAAGAGATCCTGGCCTTCCTCTCTGTGACAACCTTTCAAGGACTTGAAGAGCACTATCGTATCTCCCCTCAGTCTTCTCTTCTCAAGGCTAAACAGGCCCACTTCTTTCAGTCTCTCCTCATAGGGCTTTGTTTCCAGTCCCGTGATCACCTTCGTTGCCCTCCTCTGAACCCTCTCCAGTTTGTCTGCATCCTTCTTCAAGTGTGGTGCCCAGAATTGGACACAGTACTCCAGATGAGGCCTAGCCAGTGCTGAGTAGAGGGGGACTAGTACTTCCCGGGATTTGGAAGCTATGCTTCTATTAGGGATGGGGGAGAATTTCTCCCCGAAACTTCGGGGGGCTGAGTGCCAACGCATTCGGCCCCCCGAAATCGGCGGTGAAATTCTCCGCCCCCCCCCCCCCCGATGGGACGTACCTTTCACGAATGTCCCTCCCAGCGGCGGGTCCCGGCGGCGGTTCGTCGGGTCTTCGTCAGGTCTTCGTCAGGGGCGGCAGCCGGTCTTTTGCGTTGCCCTTATTTTCGCCGTAGTCTACCTAAATCTTTACGTAGACTACAGGGACCAAATAAGGAACGCAAATGGCGGCTCCCTATGGGGGCTGCCATTTGCATACGCGTTTTTTTTTTTTTTTCCAAAGTCACCCGTGATAGGCTATGTAATGATTTACCTAGCCTATCACGGCTGACTTTGGAAATCTAGCCGTGATAGGCTACGTTAATCGTTACGTAGCCTATCACGGGGGTGGTGTTTTGTTTTGTTTTTTTTTTTTCCGCGGCTGGGTAGACGGGGCGCTTCTACCCGGCCTGAATTTCGCCGGCGAGGGATGGGGCGCCTCCCGCCCGGCCTGAATTTTGGCCGGGCGAGGTGGGGCGCCTCCCCCCCTCGCATGAACTTCGGGGGAAGAAGCGAAGCGCCTCCCCCCCACCACAAAGCAAGGTTCAAGGACAGGTAAGGGACTTTCGTCCATCCCTAGCTTCTATTAATGCAGCCCAAAAGAGTATTTGCCTTTTTTGCAGCCACAACACATTGTTGGCTCTTATTCAGCTTGTGATTGACAACAATTCCAAGATCCTTCTCGCTTGTAGTGTTGTTGACCCAAATGTCTCCCTCTCCACATTCTCCACCCCAGGCATAATTTTGTAGACCTCTCTCACGTCTCCCCTCACCCTCCTTTTTTCCAAGCTAAACAATCCCAGCTGTTGTGATCTTCATAGGGGAGAAGCTCCAGCCCCTGGATCATTTTAGTTGCCCGTTTCTAAGAGAATATAAGAGAAATGAATATCTGCATTAATCAAACAACAATATGGTTGTTTTTAAACAATCATATTAGTGTCATAAGAACCATTTCAGTCATAATTATATCAGTCATATCAGTCTATGGAATCCTGGTATGTTCTGTTTTGACTGTACATAGTTTTAATCAGGAACTCCTATAGACAATTAAGGTACATAACACATTCTAATAACAAACTCTAGTAACTGATAGCATTGAAAGATTATTTCAGTTCCTGAATCAATACATTTTTCAGTGGTCAGCAAGGCAAAGTAGCCAATTATGTTGGTAATTGGCAAGGGTGTAAGTCTTGGCAGGATTGGGGCAGAGGGAGGAGGGTGGATGAGGATGTGCGACGTGCCAAGCCAGCACTGCAACCCTATGCAGTATTTACTCGAAAGTACGGCCCTCTGAATTCAATGAGACCTACTCCCCAAAGAAGTGTGCGTAGCATTGCGGCCAAAGAGTCTTGAGGGACTAGAGTTGGGTTTGGAGTAGGAGTGGCACGCAGAGCCAAGGCCTTTTGCGAATTGAGGCAGAGATCCGAAGTCTGGCCCCAGGCGATCCAGATTGTGTGCCTGAAATCCTGGCTTAAGTGGCCAGTTTACCAGTGTACAAATTTGCAAACAAGTTTGCATGACTTTATACTAGTTTTTATCGTAGAAGGGCCAGAATCCATGAGCTCCCCACTGAAGCTCCACCCCACAACCACTGGAAACCCCATTGGCTTTTCCTGTTCTGCCAACAGACCAGGCATGTGTTTATTGCACAATTATGCAGAGAAGACAGGTAGGCAGAGTGCTGGCTCAGAATTCAGCTTCCAGTGCATTTTAGCATTATATATATATATATGCATTCATACATACACACACACACACACAGCTAAAATGCACTGGAAGCTGAATTCTGAGCCAGCACTCTGCCTACCTGTCTTCTCTGCATAATTGTGCAATAAACACATGCCTGGTCTGTTGGCAGAACAGGAAAAGCCAATGGGGGTTCCACCCCCCCTCCCACCCTCTCTGCAGCTCCAGCCACTTGACTTGCTGCTCCAGGCCATTGTTTCTGGCCGCAGGCTGTGTTTTGATCTGCGAGGGGTGCCTTTGTCTCTTGCAGAGGAGATGGCCACATACCTCCGCTATGTGCGGCGTCTGGATTTCTTTGAGAAGCCGGACTACGACTACCTGCGGAAGCTCTTCACCGACCTGTTTGACCGGAACGGCTATGTCTTCGATTATGAATACGACTGGGCTGGGAAGCCCTTAGTAAGTAATCATCGTCGGTGGCCAGGATGCTGTCTTCAGGGGACTTTTTTTGGTATGCATTATACACGCATGCACACACAGTGCCTTTTTGCCCAGTGGGAAAAATGAGTGGAGATACTTTGGCACAGCCTTCACCAACCTGGCAATGTGTGGTGCTACAACTCCCATCATCTCCAGGCAGCATGTCCAATGGTTGGTGATTGTGGGAGTTGTAGTCCAGCCGATCTGGAGGGCACCAGGTTGGGGAAGGCTGCTGTGGCATAAGCTTTTTCTTCATTGAGGGAAGTACCACCATATGTTGCAAGCTTTAGAAAACAATTACCAGAATATTACCAAGGGATAATGCTAATTTTTTTTGGCAGTGCTGTGGAGACACCTTATCCACCTTGGAAGGAAAATAAGAAGGGCCCTTCTGGATTGGACAAAGGTCCAGCTAGTCCAGGGTCCTGGTTCCACACTGGTCCACCAGATGCATCTGGGAGGCCCAGAAGCCAGGCTGTGAAGGCAGTAGCCCCCTCCCTGTTATAAATCCTCCAATAACTGGTATTCAGAGGTAGACTCTCTCTGAACATGGGTTCTCCATTTAGCAATCATAACCTGTAGCCAAGGAAGCTCTCCTCCTTAATTATCAGTGCCACCATGCTTGTTTCCACTGCTCAGAGGTGACAGAAAGGGCATTCTGTCCATGCTCAGATCTGTCTGTCTGTACCCCGTTGAGCATGGAGCCCCTTTGCTTGACCTGTAATCCACCAGGAAGCCTCTAAATAGCCATAAGTTTGTCCAAACCAGGAAACTATGGTTACTAGCTTTGGAGCAAGCCAGGATATTAAACCATGGTTTGAAGTCAGTTCAATATCCTGGCTTGTTCCGAAGCTGGTAACCATAGTTTCCTATTTCTGACAAGGTGGGAAAGTTTGGTCAACTAGAGACTCCCTGGTTTAATCAGGGGTCATGGTGAAGGGGCTGGATACTCAAGAGATTTATGCATATCTCAATAAGCCAAGACATGACCATCTGAACATGGCCTCCGTGTGCAGGGAATAGATCCTGAACATAGCTATATTACAAGGGAGCAAAGTTGCTTGAAAATGTCCTAATTTATATCCTGCCTTTCCAGTACAAGTAGTGCGCAAGATGGCTAACAACAGTAAAATACAGAACAAAATACAAAACTGTTATTAAAACATAAAAGCGAATAAATTAAATGCACATCTATACCAGAGAAATAAACAGCCCTACCAGATAAAGCCTACTTCGGCAAAGAAGCTCAGTTAAAAGCCAAACACTTGTCTGAATAAAAATGCCTGCCAGTAATGAAGCTAGCCTGGCTTCCCTTAGCAGGGAGTTCCAGAGTCTGGGGACAACCACCGAGAAAGTCCTGTCTTGCAGTCTTGCTACTGGTATTTTGTTACAGCTGGAAACAGAGAAGATTTTGGAGTGGTGTCATTTAAAGTCAACATTGGCAGCTCCACAGTGGCCCTATTTTAAGGCCCACCTGCCTGAATTGGAGGCAGGTCATGGTTGTTTGTTTATTTATAATAGTTCTGTATTGCATAATACTCAGAAGGAACACATTAAAATGTATGTATAATGGTTTTTATACCTATATACATCCAATATAACATAATAAATAATTAAAAACTTTACAGCAAGAATAAAACAGGACAAAAGCAAGAACCGGTCACTGTGAACAAGCATGTTTTCAAGAGATTATTAAAAGTCACCACAGTTTCTGCCTCTCAAACCACGTGTGGGAGGCTGTTCCAAAGGGCAGGTACCACGGCCAAAAAGGCCCACTTACGTGCTGTTACCCGGCCTCTTTCTGTTGGTCAAGAAACCACCAGTAAGGTCTCCTCAGATGGTCTTGGGGGCAACTGAGCATACATAAGGGAAGGCGGTCAGCTAGGTACCCTGGTCCCGAGTTATTTAGGGCTTTGTATGTTCACAGAAACATGGCTCAGTAGCTAATAGGCAGCCAGTGCCTCTCTCTTATCACAGGTGTGATGCGCGTGTAGCTGGGTGCTCTGCTGAGCCTTCTAGCAGCCGCCTTCTGCGCTAGCCGCGGCCTCCAAAGCAGGCGCCCAGGCAGTCCCTTCTGTAGCGCATCACGGGAGTCTCGTTCCGATCGCGCTGTTGTGTAGCCGCCACCGAGACCTTTACGCCTCTTCTCTTTGCAGCCAACCCCCATCGGCACAATTCAGAGCGATGCACAGGCCCAGCCTCCGAACAGGGAGAAAGCGCAGCAGTACATCAAACAGCAGGTGAGTGTTGTTTGGGGGGTGGGGGGTGGAGAGGAGGTGGACCAGGCGGGGTGGGGCAGGAGCGGCGGCGTGGTGCCACCTGGTGGAAAGAGCGTAGCATAACTCGGCAGCCAGGACATGCCACCAGGTAGGTGAGCGTGTGGGGATGTGTGGCTGGATGAGACGGCGCCTGATGCTGAGCCAGAGCAGGGATCCGTTGAGCCTGGTGCTCTCCATGCCGACTGGCAGCAGCTCTCCAAAACGGCAGGAAGAGGCCTCTCCCCGCCTTGCTTCCAGGGATCCTCTGAACCGGACACACCAGGGTTGAACCTTGGAGGTCTGGCATGCAAAACCAGGGCCCATTCCTTTTGGCCTTGTCCGAAGGGTCGCAAGGATCTCCTTTTCAACCTTTTGGGCTTCTGATTTGGAGCATCGTTCAGAACATCTCTTTAGGAACCAAAATGTGTGTTTGTGAGGAGAGAGAGAATATGAGAATTCACCCGTGGTGCATTTTGAAATTGCATGTCTGCTGGGAAATCATCTGGATGTGGGATCTAGTGCAGTGTAGTGGTGAGAGTGCTGGACTAGGAGCTGGGAGATCCGGGTTCTAGTCCCCACTCGGCCATGGAAGCTCACTGGGTGACTTTGGGCCCGTCACAGACTCTCAGCCCAACCCACCTCACAGGGTTGATGTGAGGATAAAATGGACAGGAGGAGGAGGACAACGTAAGCCACCTTGGGTTCCTTGCAAGAAGAAAAAAGGTGGGATATAAATGCAATCAATCAATCAATAAAATGTGAGCACAGAGTTGAGAACCAGTGACAGCGTGTGCGCGTGCTTGCAAACTCGGAAGCGATTGCAAATCCAGTGGGGAATGGAGCCAATGCTCCAGCATGGATCCTCTCCCTTTCCCGTCCTGACAGTGCCAGTTACTTTCTAGGGATGCTACTTCTACTACTTCTACTACAACTTCTTTTCCTCCCCCCACCCCTTTTACCTGTCATTTCCTTTGCCCCTGGAACTCCCATCCCTGTCTCTCTCCTCTTCTCATTTTATCTCATGTTTTATTCCTCCACCCCTTGTTTCCTGCCTCTATCATTAGCAGTCACCCGAGGGGACGGAGTTTTGGGATCCCCAGCCAGGCCAGCAGCCTGCTGAGGAACCACTAGGAACCCATCTGGCAACCAGCAGGCTTGGGGGTTCTGTGCAGGTACATGAGAGGGGGGGCGGGGGACTCACGAGCTGCTGTCTGCACCCAGGCCGTTCCATGCTTCCCCCTTAATCTAGAGTGTGTCCAGCCATGTCTGCACCAACTCGCTTTTAGGTCCAGTTCCACTCCCACTGGAGCCATGACGGTTGGGGCACTGTTAAAGTCACATCTTTCTCCTTCTGGATTGGGGTCACCGCTTGTCTCCCAAAGATACACCGGAAGAGACAAGAAATATCCTTCCCTTGAATAAGGATAACCTTATCCTTGCTCTTGAATAACCCTCATAGCAAATGAGGTTGGAGACAAGATGGCATCAGATGAGGAGGTTCTGATTGGTTTTAAGTGGTGTCCTGAGGGTGGACACTGAGGACCGGCTTGCATGGTCCAAATCTCCTGCAGCCACAGCACAGTTTGGTGATCACGCCTGCTGCACCATTTTAAGCCAGTGTGTTTGACAGAATCATTGCTGTGTTGTGGATGGTCTGCATCGTGTGCTGCATTCTCCCTGAAGTGGGAGACTTTGGCCTCATGAAGCAGCCCGAAGATAATCAGTTTTAAAAGGAGAGTTTCTAATTCTATTTTTATTTTTTAATTTAATGTGGGTTCCTGTTCTCCTTCACGCTCTTTGTATTGGACCGACTTCCATTCTCAGTTGTTCCCACAAAACAAGAGCTCTGAGCTATCCCCCCCCCAAAAAAATCCAGCCTCTCCTAACTCAAAAGGCCAAGGAGATGGTTGTTCTCTGAGCACTGGGGTTTTGGATAAGACCCAGTCCCAATGCCTATCTCCTCTCTCCCCCGGCAGCCTCTGGAGAGAAGGGAGCACGTGGCACTTCCCTGGTGGGCATTTCTGCTACTTCTTGGGCATAGATGCGCTCCAGTGTTCCTGCTGTGTGTGTACGTGTTTGTGTGTGTGATGTTGGTGCCACTAAAATGCTGGGGAGGCTGCTCACTCCGTCAGGAAGCAGGTCGTCATTGTCACTGTAGTCAGAGTTTTCTTCGCCTTAAGGCTCGGTGTCTGTCCTTGCATGCCCCCCCCCCCCCCCCCGTCATTACAGTGAAGCCTGCATGTGGAGCCTGTCTCTGTGCCTTTCGTGCTCTTGAGACGTTTTAAATTCTGTACCTGGGCAGCCAGGAAACCTGAAATTGCTGGGCTCTCCAGCTTTCATTATTTTCTGTTTAGCTTCATTCTGGTTTTGCTAATTTCGAGGAAGGACACAGGGCAGTGCCAGGGAGAGCACAGCTTTCCCCACCTGGAAATCTTTTTCTTTCTTTTTTTGAGACGAAAGCAGAAATACCTGTGGAAACTGTATTCTATGCTTTTCTGTTCCCTGTAAAATCCTACCACATGCAGGGACTGGAAAGGAGCTCTGGAATTCTACAGGCTGAAAATCTAGATTGCATTAGCTGAGCCTACTGCATGTTTTAATCATATTTGCATACCAGTGTATGAGATTTACTTGTTGCAAAGTTTGGGGTCTTCTTCATTTGTGCAAACCAAAAAAGTGCTCTTTGCTCCTTTTTGTCTTTATGATGGAGTGGGGAACAAACCTTTGGACTCATAATTAAGCATTTGGGGATGGGAGCAGGGAGCACTAAGCAATATGCCAGGTGCACATCCTAGAAAGCGCTGTCCAGCCTCTTCTGGTTCATACACTTGTTTTCAGGGGTGTCTCCCACTCGCCGGAGGACTGGAAACTTGGACCTTTGTTTGTTTTTATTTAATAAATTTGTATGCCACCCTGCAATATAAATATCCTCAGGGCAATGTATGTCAGTACAAAAAAATAACACAGTAGGCATCACAAAATTAAAATAGCAGATAGAACTAGCAGCAAAATCCCATCACACATTAAATTTAAAAGGCTCAGATCCTCAATGTTATCTATTGGCAGGGTTCATATTATTCCCCCAAAAGCAGAGTAGTACATTTGGGTAGTCTCAGCTGTGCTGGATTTCTAGATCTCATGACTAAATATGTTCACTGTAGAGCTCCCACCCTGTGGTACTATCTGGAAAGGCCTTTGGCCGGTTTTTTAGTACATGCCACCACCCTTGCCTCCCCCCGGGCTCAAATGTTTGCTGCTTTCAAATTTCACATATACACACTGACCAACATCAGGCATGGTTAAGGCAAAGCAGCCAATCTTCATATGCCAACAATTGAAACCATGGTTTGAAGTGGGTTTGCAAACTATGGTTATGAGGGTACCTGGTTTGTGCTGGCACAGATGTAAGGTGAAACCTTGGTTAGCGGGGAGGAAAGAGAGGGGGAAATTTGCTCAGGAAGGGGGCACTTCTTTCTGAAGTTGATTGTAAGTTTTCAAAATTTTATGGGGTGGGGTTTTCAGAAAAGACATCAGATTCATGCATCTGATGAAATGGACTGTATCCACAAAAGCTTATGCTGTAATAAATTTGTTAGTCTTTAAGATGCCTCAAGACACCTTAATTCTGGCCCAAACCAAAATGTATTCCATCTTTTTAGATATTTTTTTCTTACATGCCCTGATCCAGTTGCTGCTAATCTCTGAGCCAAAGAACGCCTGACAATCATGTGTGGGTATATTAGAACTTGTTAGATCCCTTTTGCTTTTGTGGGGGCAGGTCTATGTCTGATGAAATTTCACGTCATGTCTGAAAGCTTGCCACATCTTCCTGGCAAGCCTGTCCAGACCACACAGTCTCTTCATTTCTGCATTTATTTTGGTGCTTTCTGTGTGAAACCACTAGACGTGCAAGAAGTGGTGCAGAGCAGGGACCCTAAACTTGTGAGTTGGTGGTAAGAGGTCAGTTGTGTCAGGCCTGAATTGCTGCTCCACCGCCCCCCCACCGCCCCCCTGGTGTTGTGTAGGCAAGGATTGCTGAGGGACCACCTTTGACCACCCGCTGCTTGTCTTCCCCCAGAGTTGCTTGCCTGCTCACCTGCCCGGCTTTTGTTCCTCCTTAGGTCATGAGTTCTACCAACGGAGAACTGAACACAGATGACCCCACTGCTGGCCACTCGAACGCCCCCATCACCGCCCCTGCGGAGGTAGAGGTGACAGATGACACAAAGTGAGTTGCGGCCCCCCCCCGTGGCCCCCTGCTCGCGCGTGGCTGTGCTGGGAGGCTTTTTAAGAGAGACCCTGTTTTCGCTGGGCTCTTAGAAAAAGAGAGAGAGTTAAATGGAAGAAAATGGTGCATGGTGCAATCCCAAAAATCCTTGGCCAGTTTGGCAGCCCGCTGAGATTTGTTGACGAGAGTTGGCCATCAGTAAAGGCGGAAGAGATTCTGTTGCTTCAAACATGGCCGGAGACACAACCCCACGCATGTCCATGTCATTAACACCTGTAGATTTGGGAGCATAGCGAAGATGTGGAACTGAAACCTTGGAGGCAGAGGCAGGCCTCTGGTCCATCCAGAGCATCGTCTCTGGACGGACCAGGAGACGGGCCAAGGGCCTGACTCTGTATAAGGCAGTTTCCTGCGTGCTGCTTGGCTTTCGAGTAAGGAATCCATTTTAAGGCATGGTTTTTGTTCTTGGGTTTTTTTTAGATTGACTCCTCTATTTTAAAAAAAAACACAAATCCATTTCCCTTTGTATTTGATAGAGTACTTATGCAGCGTTAATGGTGTCCACTGTTTTGAGGGCAGGAAAGAGGTGTACAGTTTTTAAAAAAAATAAAAGTGTGTGTGTGTGTGTGTGTGTGTGTGTGTTTGAAGCCAAAGGGTTTGAATTCTGTAATTCTGGAGTGGTTTCTATGAGACAGAGTTGTCATACAGGCAAGAAGAGTCTTGGTCAATCAGATCACTTACAGGACAGGTGGAAGGAAGTATTATTTTCTGCAGCAGCAATTTTTGGCATTTAAATTGTGCTTTTTAACACCTTTCTGTAATAATAATGTAATAATAGTTTATTACAGTCACAAGACCAGCGAAGTGAGGTAGCACTACAAATGCAATAATATTAAAGCAATAGGAATTAGTTAAAATACAAATAAATAAGAATTACACCTAACCCACTCATAATAGTAAAATATTTAACAAATTAAAACATTATCAAACAATTGTCGTCATCCCATGCCAACAAACAATTGCAGCAGCGCAGAATCTGGCCACCTTAGAGGTTTCCTGAGTATTCTGGTCGGCCAACAGATAATCTGTATAGAACACATCAGATCTCCCAGGTATTCCTTGTAAAATAGGAGTAATAAAAATATGCAGAAAATCATAATAGAAGGAATAATGCAGCAGTATATGGCCCACAGTCTCCACCATGCCAGCTTCACAGGGGCATAAGCACTCAGAGTATAAGGTACCATTATATCTACCCTGCAAAAGTGCAGAAGGGAACACGTTGAACTTGGCCAGCATGAATGCTCTCCTGTATGTTGGAATGGTTAGAGTAGTTTTAAGAGAGATTTTAATAGTACAGTCTACGACCAGCTCATATGTATAAACAATCTAAAAATGTCACATTAAACTAGAATGTTCCCAAACAATAAATAAGTGAACAATATAAACAATAAATGAACAATAAAACATTATTTAAGATTACCTATTACAGATTAAAATTAATATTATTAGGATTTTAAAGCATTATATGCAATATCCCCACGGATCTTACAGGCGGCTGCAAAAAACCTTGCACAAGGATCTGTTCACTGCATTTGTTGTTGTTCAGTCGTTCAGTCGTGTCCGACTCTTCGTGACCCCATGGACCATAGCACGCCAGGCCTTCCTGTCCTGCGCTCTCTCCCGGAGCGTGCTCAAGTTCATATTCATTGCATCCGTGATGCTATCTAGCCATCTCATCCTCTGCCGTCCCCTTCTCCTTTTGCCTCTTTTGTCTTTCCCAGCATCAGGGTCTTTTCCAGGGAATTTTCTCTTCGCATTAGGTGGCCAAAATATTGGAGCTTCAGCTTCAGTATCTGTCCTTCCAATGAGCACTCAGGGTTGATTTCCTTTAGGATGGACTGATTTGACCTCCTTGCAGTCCAGGGGACTCGTAAGAGTCTTCTCCAGCACCACAGTTCGAAAGCATCGATTCTTCGGCGCTCAGCCTTCCTTATAGTCCAGCTCTCACAGCCATACATTACTACTGGGAAAACCATAGCTTTGATTAGACGGACCTTTGTCGGCAAGGTGATGTCTCTGCTTCTTACTATGCTGTCTAGGTTGGCCATAGCTTTCCTCCCAAGGAGCAAGCGTCTTTTAATTTCATGGCTACAGTCACCGTCTGCGGTGATCTTGGAGCCCAAGAAAGTAAAATCTGTCACTGCTTCCATTTCTTCCCCTTCTATATGCCAGGAAGTGATAGGGCCAGATGACATGTTCTTCGTTTTTTTAATGTTGAGTTTCAAACCAGCTTTTGCACTCTCCTCTTTCACCCTCAACAAGAGGCTCTTGAGATCCTCTTCGCTTTCTGCCATTAGGGTGGTATCGTCTGCATATCGGAGGTTGTTGATAATTCTCCCAGCAATCTTAATTCCGACCTCTGATTCATCCAACCCGGCATTTCTCATGATGTACTCTGCATATAAGTTAAATAAGCAGGGTGACAATATGCAGCCTTGTCGTACTCCTTTCCCAATTTTGAACCAATCGGTTGTTCCATGTCTGGTTCTTACTGTTGCTTCTTGACCCTCGTACAGGTTTCTCAGGAGACAGGTAAGGTGGTCTGGTACTCCCATCACTTTCAGAATTTGCCACAGTTTGTTGTGATCCACACAATCAAAGGCTTTAGCGTAGTCAATGAAGCAGAAATAGACATTTTTCTGGAATTCTCTTGCTTTCTCCATGATGCAGCGAATGTTGGCGATTTGATCTCTAGTTCCTCTGCCTCTTCTAAACCCAGCTTGTACTTCCGGTAGTTCTCGGTTCGCATACTGCTGAAGCCTAGCTTGTAGGATTTTGAGCATCACCTTGCTGGCATGTGAAATGAGCGCAATTGTGCGGTAGTTTGAACACTCTTTGGCGTTGCCCTTCTTTGGAATTGGAATGTAAACTGACCTTTTCCAGTCTTGTGGCCACTGTTGAGTGTTCCAGATTTGTTGGCATATTGAATGCAGCACTTTAACAGCATCATCTTTTAGGATTTTAAATAGTTCGGCTGGAATACTGTCATTTCCGCTAGCTTTGTTGTTACTAATGCTTCCTAAGGCCCACTTGACTTCACTCTCTAGGATGTCCGGCTCACGTTCAGTGACCGCACTATCATGGCTATCAGGGACATTCAGATCTTTCCTGTATAGTTCTTCTGTGTATTCTTGCCACCTCTTCTTAATTTCATCTGCTTCTGTTAGGTCCCTGCCTTCTTTGTCCTTTATCATGCCCGTCTTTGCACAAAACGTTCCCTTGAGATCTCCAATTTTCTTGAAGAGATCTCTAGTCTTTCCCATTCTGTTGTTTTCCTCGATTTCTTTGCATTGTTCATTGAAGAAGGCCTTCTTGTCTCTCCTTGCTATTCTCTGGAACTCTGCGTTCAGTTGGGTATATCTTCCCCTTTCTCCCTTGCTTTTCGCTTCCCTTCTTTCGTGAGCTACTTGTAAAGCCTCATCAGACAGCCACTTGGCTTTCTTGCATTTCTTTTTCTTTGGGATGGATTTCGTTGCTGCCTCCTGAACAATGTTACGGACCTCCGTCCATAGTTCCTCAGGCACTCTGTCTATCAGGTCTAATCCCTGAAATCTATTCCTCACCTCCACTGTATATTCATCAGGGATATGATTTAGGTCATACCTGAACGGTTTAGTGGTTTTCCCGACGTTCTTCAATTTAAGACGAAATTTTGCAAGAAGCAGCTCATGATCTGAGCCACAGTCAGCTCCAGGTCTTGTTTTTACTGACTGTATGGAGCTTCTCCATCTTTGGCTGCAAAGGACATAATCAATCTGATTTCGATATTGACCATCTGGTGACGTCCATGTGTAGAGTCGCCTCTTGTGCTGTTGGAAAAGAGTGTTTGCTATGATCAGCATGTTCTCTTGGCAAAACTCTATTAGCTTTTGTCCTGCTTCATTTTGTACACCAAGGCCATGCCTGCCTGTTATCCCGGTGATTTCTTGATTTCCTACTTTAGCATTCCAATCCCCTATGATGAAGAGGACATCTTTTTTTGGTGTTAGTTCTAGAAGGTGTTGTAGGTCTTCATAGAACCGATCAACCTCAGCTTCTTCGGCCTCAGTGGTTGGGGCATAGACTTGAATTACTGTGATGTTGAATGGTTTGCCTTGGATTCGTACTGAGATCATTCTATCATTTTTAAGATTGTACCCCAGTACTGCTTTTCCCACCCTTTTGTTGACTATGAGTGCTACTCCATTTCTTCTAAGGGATTCTTGCCCACAATAGTAGATATGATGGTCACCTGAATTAAATTCGCCCATGCCTGTCCATTTGAGTTCGCTGATTCCCAAGATGTCGATGTTCAATCTTGCCATCTCATGTTTGACCACCTCCAGCTTACCTTGATTCATTGATCTGACATTCCAGGTTCCTAAACAATATTGTTCTTTACAGCATCGGATTTTCTTTTCACCACCAGACACATCCACAGCTGAGTGTCCTTTCGGGTTTGGCCCAGCCGCTTCACTCTTTCTGGCGCTACTTGGAAATACCCTCTGCTCTTCCCCAGTAGCATATTGGACACCTTCCGACCTGAGGGGCTCATCTTCCGGCGTCCTCTCTTTTAGCCTTGTGATACGTTCCATGGGGTTTTCTTGGCAAGAATACTGGAGTGGGTTGCCATTTCCTTCTCCAGTGGACCACATTTTGTCAGAACTCTCTGCCATGACCTGTCCGTCTTGGGTGGCCCTGCACGGCATAGCTTATGGCTTCACTGAGTTACGCAAGCCCCTTCGCCACAACAAGGCAGTGATCCATGAAGGGGGTTCACTGCATATTAGCACCTAAAAGAAGCTTCCGGGCAACCTCGACATCAGATCTGCCCAGAAACCTTCTAAGCAGAGGAGAAATAAACTTTACACAGATTTCTTGATAAAACCGACAAGAAAAGATAACATGTTCGGTTGTTTCAACCACTCCAACACCGCAAGGGCAAAACCTCTCTGCCACTGGAGTCTTACTCCACCTCCCCTCCAGCACCGCTGAGGGGAGTACTCGCCATCTGGCTAAAGAGAAAGCCCTGCGAAGAGTAGGAGACTCCAAGAACAATACATAGCCTGACATTTTTACAGTGTATCTGATGTCCTCTGGTGCCAGAGAGTCTGGTACTCTGCTAATATCACACTGCCATTCAGTATCTAACACACTCTGTTTGGTAGTTACCATCGCCTTACCCAATCCCATCGTTAGGAGAGTCTGTGGCGAGAATCCCAACAATGTACTCTTTTGATGGACTGCAGTTGGCCAAGAAGAACGAAAGCTGTCCCAAAGGATTAAAGAAGTTAATCCTTGCGGGCAATAATTTAATTTGAGCCAAAAGTTAATAGAGGCAAGGCTTACCCTAGCCTCTATTTTAATCAGGCCAGATTCTAAACACATACTAGCGTTAGAAACACAACTGGGCATACGGAAAATTGCCCTTATAAATTTGGAATGAACTCTTTCTAATAGGCCAAAACAAGAGTATGTTGGGCCTAGAGTTGTCCCATAGAGAAGTTGAGATAGTGTTTTGGGCTGATATAATTTGAGGACAGCAGGTATATATTGCCCTCCATCAGTGTGAAATTTTTTTAATATAGCCTGAGCAGATCTTTGGCCAATCCTGGCCACATACTCATGATGGACATTCCTTGCCCCTGAAGATTGTAACATCACCCCCAGATACTTAAAGCACATCACCTGCTCCACTTTGTATCCATTAATGCTCCATATCCTAATTTTAGGACGCTTCCCAAAAGACATAATCTTTGTTTTTTGGTAGTTAACCTTCAACTGATTCTCATTACAATAGAGACTAAATGCCCGTAGGGCTCCTCTGAGACCCACAGGAGTTCTGGAGAGTAATACCGTGTCATCTGCATATAAGAGTGCAGGAATCTTTCTATCGGCTAAAGTGGGGGGGAATATGTCAGGGGTATTTAGACTGCTGATCATGTCGTTAATGTAAGAAGTGAATAATAAGGGTGCCAAAACACATCCTTGTTTCACTCCCTTTGATGTTATAATGGAGTTGGTAAGATGTCCAATCCTATTGTATCTGACTTTCAAAGATGTGTTGGAATATATTTATTTATTTATTTATTTATTATTAAGTTTATTAATCACCCATCTGGCTGGTCACCCAGCCACTCTGGGCGATGTACAACATACAATAAAACAGTTTAAAACAATAAAATTCTACAATAAAAACATTTTCTAAAATACCCTAACCCACCCCAAATGCCCGCCTGAACAACCACGTTTTTAATGCATGATGAAAGCTCATTAAAGAGGGGGCATGATGGAGTTCCCTAGGGAGGGAGTTCCACAGAGTGGGGGCCACCACAGAAAAGGTCCTCTCCCTCGTCCCCACCAGTCTAGCTGTCCTGGCTGATGGGACAGGGAGAAGGCCATCCGAGGCTGATCTTGTTAAGCGGCCTGTCTGGTGGTGCTGGAGGCGCTCCTTAAGATAGGCTGGGCCGGAACCATATAGGGTTTTAAAGGTCAAAACCAACACCTTGAATTTGGCCCGGAAAACAACTGGTAACCAGTGCAACTCCTTCAGCGCTGGAGTGATGTGATCTCGTTGGCGGCTGCCTTTAATCAGGCGAGCTGCCGCGTTCTGTGCCAGCTGCAGTTTCCGAACCGTCTTCAAGGGTAACCCCACGTAGAGCGCTTTACAGTAGTCTAAACGAGAGGAGCCCAGGGCATGTACTACCGATGGGAGCAGATGGTCGGGAAGGAAGGGGCGCAGCTGCCGTATCAGATGGAGTTGATACAGCGCTGTCCAGCTCACAGCTGACACCTGAGCCTCCATGGACAGCTGGGAGTCCAAAATGACCCCCAGGCTGCGGACCTGGTCTTTCAAGGGTAGCCATACCCCATTCAACACCAGGTCAACATCCCCCAGCCTCCTCTTGTCTCCCACCAAAAGTACCTCGGTCTTGTCAGGGTTCAGCTTCAGCCTATTCCTCCCCATCCAGCCACTCACTGTCTCCAGACATTTGGACAGGGTTTCCACGGCCAACCTTGGTGAAGATTTAAACGAGAGGTAGAGCTGCATGTCATCCGCATATTGATGACACTGCACCCCAAACCTCCTGATGATCGCCCCCAGCGGCTTCACCTAGACGTTAAATAGCATCGGGGAGAGGATGGAACCCTGTGGCACCCCACAAGTAAGTGGCCACGGGTCCGAAACCTCCTCTCCCAGTGCTACCCTCTGGTACCTGCCGGAGAGGAAGGACCGGAACCACCGCAATATGGTGTCTCCAGTGCCCAACCCCTCCAGGCGGTCCAGGAGGATACCGTGGTCAATGGTATCAAAAGCCGCTGAGTGGTCGAGGAGAACAAGGAAGGAGCATTTGCGCCTATCCAGAGCCCTCCTCATATCATCTACCAAGGCGACCAAGGCCGTTTCTGTCCCATGCCCAGGCCTGAAGCCCGACTTAAATGGGTCTAGATAATCAGTTTCTTCCAAGTGTGCCTTCAACTGCACTGCCACCACCCGCTCAATCACCTTGCCCCAAAATGGCAGATTTGAGACTGGGCGAAAGTTGTTCAGAACTTGAGGATCCAAGGAGGGCTTCTTTAAGAGCAGTCTTATCACTGCCTCCTTGAGGGCTGATGGCATCACCCCCTCCTCAAGGGAGGCGTTCACCACCGCCCTGATCCCCTCACCCAGTCTCTCTCTGCAGCCCATAATGAGCCAAGATGGGCAAGGATCAAGTAAGCAGGTGGTCGGCCGTACCGATGAAAGCACCTTGTCCACTTCATCAGGAGGAAGAAGCTGGAACCGATCCCACAAAACCGGTTTGCCACAGGCTGCCTCTTGCTCACTAACTGTATCCACAGCATGCAGAGTAACACACCTAATCCGATCAATTTTATCTGCAAAGTGCCTTGCCAAGGCCTCACAGGAGGCCTTAGAATGCTCCAGTGGTTCCGGAGCCACAGGACCGACCAGGCTCCGGACCACTTGGAACAGCCTCCTGGGACAGCACTCTGCAGACGCGATGGAGGCAGCATAATATTCCTTTTTTGCTGCCTTCACCGCCACGTGATAGGCTGAAGATACAGCTCTAGCCTGTGTCTGATCGTCTTTGGAGCGAGACTTCCGCCACCGGCGCTCTAGCCGTCTCACCTCCTGTTTCAGAGCTCGTAACCGGGGATTGAACCATGGTGCAGTCCGAGCCCTGTTCAGGGGGAGAGGGTGTTTCGGAGCCACCTGATCTAATGCCCCAGTGATGGCAGCATTCCAGCCACCCACCAGGGCCTCGACCGAGTGGCCGTTGGCATGCCCCAGAGAATCCCCAAGCGCATTCAGGAATCCATTTGGATCCATAAGACGCCTGGGGCGGACCATTTTAATGGGTCCTCCACCCCTGCGGAGGGGTTGTGGAACCAAGAAGTCCAACGTCATCAGATAGTGATCTGACCATGACAAGGGGGTGGTGGATATACCCCCGACTTCCAGATCACTTCCCGCTTCTCCAGAAGCAAACACAAGGTCTAGTGCATGACCGGCTACATGGGTGGGCCCAGTTAGAATATGGTGCAGCTCCCAGGAGGCCATGGTCTCCATGAAGTCCCGAGGTGCTCCTGTGAGGATGGCCTCCGAATGTACGTTGAAGTCCCCCAACACCAGTAAGTTAGGGGACTGCACACGCACATCAGAGACCACCTCAAGCGCCTCGGCCAGGGAGTCAGTCGTGCAGCGGGGTGGACGGTACACGAGCAGAATCCCCAGACCGCCCTTCGGGCCCAACCTCCTGTACATGCACTCAGCAACCTTGGTCTCCCGGAGAGGGGGTCTGGTGAAGACCAAGGACTCTTGGTAGATATCAGCCACTCCCCCTCCCTGATCCCCAGCCCTCGGCTGCTGTGCATACGAAAATCCAGCTGGACACATGGCTGCAAGGGTTGGAGCAGCAGCCTCGGCCAGCCAGGTCTCCGTAATACATGTCAGGTCCGCACGCTCATTGCGGATCATGTCATGGATGAGGGAGGTTTTCTGGGTAACAGACCCGGCATTGCAGAAAAGCAAACGAAGGCCATGAGATGGGGTCACGCCTCCCCCAACCATCCTTTGGCTCTGGACAGGCCTGGAGCAGGGGACAGATACTACACATCTTTCCCTTGTTCCCCTTACCTGGCATGGCCTGCCCCTCGCGCTCCGCCAGCGCCTGCCGCCCAGCCTCGGTATGTTCTGGCCCCCAACACTCCCCCCACTGCCTCCATCAGGTGGACACATGCCCCCTCGCTCCCGCCTATCAGGGCTCGTATTAAATATAAAAGCCTTCGATCGATGGATGTGACTTCAAGTTTTTCCCATAATCTTTCTCTAGATATAGAGTCAAATGCAGTCTTAAGATCGATGAATGCTGCATATAATGAAACTGTGGTTTTAGCCCCATACTTCTCTATTAAATGTTGCAGAATTAAGCTGTGACCCTGAATTGAACTACCCTCCCTAAATCCAGCCTGCTCCTCTGCCAATGGATTTTCCTGTTCAATCCATAATTTAAGTTTATCTAACAAGTGGCTTGCATAAAGTTTGCCAATTATGCTGAGCAGGCTAATTGGTCTATAATTGGCTGGATCATTCCTCCTCCCTCTCTTAAAAATTGGAATTATTATCGCCTGTCTCCATTCCTTTGGGATTTGTTGTTTATTCGGTCAGTCGCTTCCGACTCTTCGTGACTTCATGGACCAGCCAGAGCTTCCTGTCGGCCGTCGCCACCCCCAGCTCCCCCAAGGTCGAGTCTGTCACCTCCAGAATATAATCCATCCACCTTGCCCTTGGTCGGCCCCTCTTCCTTTTGCCTTCCCCTTTCCCTAGCATCAGCACCTTCCCCAGGGTGTCCTGTCTTCTCATGATGTGGCCAAAGTACTTCAGTTTTCCCTTTAATATCATTCCCTCAAGTGAGCAGTCTGGCTTCATTTCCTGGAGGATGGGCTGGTTTGATCTTCTTGCAGTCCAAGGCACTCTCAGAATTTCCCTCCAGCACCACAGTTCAAAAGCATCTATCTTCCTTCGCTCAGCCTTCCTTATGGTCCAGCTCTCGCAGCCGTAGGTTACTACGGGGAATGCCATTGCTTTTACTATGCGGACCTTTGTTGTCAGTGTGATGTCTCTGCTCTTCACTATTTTATCAAGATTTGTCATTGCTCTCCTCCCAAGGAGTAAACGTCTTCTGATTTCCTGGCTGCAGTCAGCGTCTGCAGTAATCTTTGGGCCTAGAAAGACAAAGCCTGTCACTGCCTCCACGTTTTCTCCCTCTATTTGCCAGTTATCAATCAAACTGGTTGCCATAATCTTGGTTTTTTTGAGGTTGCAGTTTTTTCGAACTGCAACCCAGCTTTTGCACTTTCTTCTTTCACCTTTGTCATGAGGTTCCTCAGCTCCTCCTCGCTTTCAGCCATCCAAGTGGTATCATCTGCATATCTGAGATTGTTAATGTTTCTTCCAGCAATTTTAACTCCAGCCTTGGCTTCATCAAGCCCAGCACGTCGCATGATGTGTTCTGCGTACAGGTTGAATAGGTAGGGTGAGAGTATACAACCCTGCCGTACTCCTTTCCCAGTCTTAAACCAGTCCGTTGTTCCGTGGTCTGTTCTTACCGTTGCTACTTGGTCGTTATACAGATTCCTCAGGAGGCAGACAAGACGACTTGGTATCCCCATCCCACCAAGTACTTGCCGCAATTTGTTATGATCCACACAGTCAAAGGCTTTAGAATAGTCAATAAAACAGAAATACATGTTTTTCTGAAACTCCCTGGCTTTCTCCATTATCCGGCGGATAGTGGCAATTTGGTTCCTAGTTCCTCTGCCTTTTCTAAACCCAGCTTGTACATCTGGCAATTCTCGTTCCATGAATTGCTGGAGTCTACCTTGCAAGATCTGGAGCATTACCTTACTGGCATGTGAAATAAGTGCCACTGTTCGATAGTTTGAACATTCTTTGGTGCTTCCCTTTTTTGGTATGGGGATATAGGTTGATTTTTTCCAATCTATTGGCCATTCTTGTGTTTTCCAAATTTGCTGGCATATGGCATGCATCACCTTGACAGCATCATCTTGCAAGATTTTAAACAGTCCAGCTGGGGTACTGTCATCTCCTGCTGCCTTGTTATTAGCAACGCTTCTTAAGGCCCATTCAATCTCACTATTCAGGATGTCTGGCTCTAGCTCACTGACCACACCGTCGAATCTATCCCCGATATTATTATCCTTCCTATACAGATCTTCCGTATATTCTTGCCACCTTGTCTTGCTCTCTTCTGCTTCTGTTAGGTCCTTGCCATCTTTGTTTTTGATCATACCCACTTTTGCCTGGAATTTACCTGCGATGTTTCTAACTTTCTGGAAGAGGTCTCTTGTCCTTCCTATTCTGTTATCTTCTTCCGCTTCCACGCATTGCTTGTTTAAAAATAATTCCTTATCTCTTCTGGCTAACCTCTGGAATTTTGCATTTAATTGGGCATATCTCCCCCTATCACTGTTGCCTTTTGCTTTCCTTCTTTCTTGGGCTGCTTCCAGGGTCTCAGCAGCAGACAGCCATCTTGCCTTCTTGGTTTTCTTTTTCTTTGGGACGTTTTTTGTTGCCGCCTCCTGCTGAACAATGTTGCGAACTTCCGTCCATAGTTCTTCCGGGACCCTATCTACTAAATCCAGTCCCTTAAATCTATTCTTCACCTCCACTGCATATTCATTAGGAATATTAGTGAGCTCATACCTAACTGATCTGTGGGCCTTCCCTATTCTCTTTAGTCTGATTCTAAATTGTGCAATAAGAAGTTCGTGATCTGAACTACAATCAGCTCCAGGTCTTGTTTTTACTGACTGCATAGATGTCCGCCACCTTTGGCTACGAAGGATGTAGTCAATCTGATTTCGGTGTCGACCGCCTGGTGAAGTCCATGTATAGTCGTCTCTTAGGTTGTTGGAAGAGAGTGTTTCTCATGCGCAGTGAGTTGTCTTGGCAAAATTCTATCAGCCTATGCCCTGCTTCATTTTGTTCTCCCAGACCATGCTTGCCTGTAACTCCAGGTGTTGTTTGACTGCCCACCTTAGCATTCCAGTCTCATGTAATGAAAATAACATCTTTGTTTGGCATACTATCCAGTAGGTGCTGCAGATCCTCATAGAACTGATCTACTTCTGCTTCTTCAGCATCTGTGGTTGGGCCGTATATTTGGATCACTGTGATGTTAAATGGCTTACCCTGAATTCGAATTGAGATCATTCTGTCATTTTTTGGATTGTATCCAAGCACTGCTTTAGCCACTTCATTATTAATTATGAAGGCTACTCCATTTCTTCTGTGGTCCTCTTGTCCACAGTAGTAGATCTGGTGGTCATTTGATGTGAAGTGGCCCATTCCAGTCCATTTCAGTTCACTGACACCCAAAATGTCTATGTTTAATCTTGACATCTCCCCAATAACCACATCCAATTTGCCCTGGCTCATAGATCGTACATTCCAGGTTCCTATGGTGTGTTGATCTTTAGAACATTGGAGTCGTCGTTCACCACCAGCACCGTTGGCCGCTAGCCATCCTTTCGGCTTTGAGCTAGCCGCATCATCACATCTGGGGCTAGTTGAACTTATCCTCTGTTCCTCCCCAGTAGCATTTTGACCATCTTCCGACCTGGGAGTCCCATCCTCCGATGGTATACCAACGTATCTCTGGTTGTACTGATCCATTTAGTTTCCACGGCAAGAATACTGGGGTGGGTTTCCGTTTCCTTCCCCAGGGATTGTATTTAGTCTGACCTCTCTGCCATGACCTTCCCGTCTTGGGTGCCCCTTCACGGTTTAGCTCATGACGTCACTGAGGTGCTCAAGCTCCAGCACCACGACAAGGTAACTATCTCCTTTGCTGAAGTCCTTTGGGATATGCCCTGAATAATCAATATAAGTAAATAACGACGCCAAGGAGGGAGCCCACCAATCAATGTTGGTTTTCAAAAGTTCAGGAGGAATATTATCGATACCAGGGGCTTTCCCTCTCTTAAGTTGATTAATCAGTGACTTAATTTCTTTATCAGAAACTGGAGACCATTCAGGGAGTTCAACCACCTTCTCTCTACGAAATTCACAAGCGGCCTCAACATGTATCTTCTGGAAGTATGCTTCCCAAACATTGGGTGTGATTAAGGAATCTAAAGGGGAGGCATCCTTAGGTGAAAATGTTGATGTCAGTTTCCAGAAGACTGAAGAGTTCTTGTCTCTGGCTGCCTGTATAAGCTGTATCCATGTTGCTTTGGTGTCATCTTTCTTCTTCTGGGCCACTATCTGTTTATAAGCTCTCTTTTTCTCTAGTAGTTGATTAAGAAGGCTTGAGACATCTGACCTTGCTGCAGCCTTATAAGAGTAATATGCAGAATTGAGCGCCTTTTTTGCTTCCCAGCATTCCATATCAACCCACTGCTTTGAATGCCTACTTACTCTTTTCATCTGTAAATCAGCATCGTGTGTCAGTACTGGATTCAATAACCGCAATAAGTTATTGTAGGCGGTTATTGGCTCCTGCCCCACTGGCCTTTCCACTATAGCTGTGCGGCACTCTAACATGCCTTCATCCTCTAAAGCTGCCTTCAGCTTCTGCTTGAGTAGGGGTGACCATTTAGCATGACACCCCAATTGCTGGGTAGGTGTTATATAAGCCCCAGACTGGATCTTAAGATACAACTGGTGTTCTAAAGGAGCCATATGGAGCAGCAGTGGTAAGTGGTCTCCCACAAATCTGGGTAGCACCTGAAAGTTCTTAACAAAAGGGAGTAAACTTTCATTTGTTAACATGTAGTCGATAGTACTATGTCTTGTTCCAGCCATGAATGTAAAATCCCCTGGATAATCTCCTAAGGTAGATCCATTCAAAATAGTAAAATTCAGTCTTTCAGCCATTCTAGCAAGGCATATACCAGCATAGTTTGCTGTGCCACCTTTAGAGAAGCGAGGATAATGGGAATAGAGATGTTCTTCCTCCTTGTCAGCAATAGGCACCTTACATTTAGCATAAAGAAAATGATCATTTGGGCCCAGTCTGGCGTTAAAATCTCCCCCTAAAAGGACCTTATCTACAACACTGTCTGCTATTAGATCTTTGAGGTAATGTTCTGAATCAGCCCAGATCATTGTGGTGGTCATCTTTCTTTGTTGTGGGGGGAGATACATATTTACCACCAGTATAGCAACAGAGCGTAATTTAATAAGTATTGCCATAGCCTGTTGATTCAGTGGCTGTAATAAGGTGCACTTAGCCCTCAATGCAGTAAATACTAAAATTCCTAACCCCCCTTTAAGCCTCCCTGGGCCCACTCCTAGTTTAACACCTTTCTCTTATGCTAGTCTCAGCCCATTCTCACAGCACGTAGAGAGATGTGATGGCTGGCGACTGGGGAGAAAGAGCGCCTTCTCAGTGTAGCAGATCTTTTTATTTTCCCAGGCTTTACTGGGGTGAGCAACTTGTGGCCCTCTAGAAGTTTTGGCCTAAAACTCCCATCAGCCTTACCCAGCATAGCCAATGGTGAAGGATTATGGGAGTTGGTTGCCAAAACATCTGGAGGGCTACAAGTTGCCCACCCCTGCTTCAAACAGACACACATGTACATTCTAGCTTTGCATTTGATCTGCTTTTCTGCACTTGTTATTGCCCTTTTTGTAATGTTGTATTTTATGATGATTTGGAGGTTTATAAGCCACCCTGATAAATTCTGTTGAAGGGCAGGAGACATTAAATGAAATTTCTGCTGAGGCACAATATGGAGGGTTTTCACCATAGCAATGCCAAGTTGGAGAGTGACGCCACTCCACATTCAGAATTGAGGCTTGGCTTTTAGTGTAAAACTAAAAGTGCAGGCTTGATCTGACTCGGTCTTTTCTTATCTGAGGAGCATGGGGCTTTACAGTCAAAGCCCCCTCCCCCCCCGCCCCCCATTCTTCACGGCTGCATGTTTGGCAACATAGCCTGTGAATTAGGGGTGGGGAACTATTTTTGGGTGGAGGACTGGATGACATCCCAACCCTCCACGGGCCAAATGACACCAGTGAGCTCTGCCCCCTGAATGTCATTTGGTCCCTGATTGAAGCACTGGCTGCATCTCCTCAACTGGCCCTTTCACTGTGCATGGGCTTTGCCTGGCTGGTGAAGCTGCCCTAACCGAGGCCCAGGGTGGAACAGTGCTGCACCTGGGAGGGGAACAGCACACAGCGGAATCCCCGCGGTCATCTGCCATGATTGATGGGAGGTAACTGTGGAGATTCCTTTCCTTCCTACCCTACAGGGAGCAGGGTTAGGAGGAGGTTCTCCATCCCTGCTGTAAATGGTTTTGGGTTTTCTGCAGATTAAAAAGGGAGGCTCTTAAAAATGATGATGATGGTGGTGGCGGTCTTTCTTCTTAGGTGCTGCTGTTTCTTCAAGAGGAAGAAGAGGAAAACCATCCAGCGCCACAAGTGAAATACTCCCATTGGCCAAGGCCAGGATCCGTTCAGGACTGCATCTTCTTTCCTTCCTCGCTGTGGATAATGGATCTTGATTCCTTAATTGTATGGGGAACAGGCTTCTGTCTTCCCCTGCCCCAGTTTGCTAGCAGGTGGGGGCACGAGCTGCTTTGGCTCCGCTGACGGGCTTGCCCAGGGGTTTTCCCCAGCCCCGCACACCGGACTGCGTGTTTCGTTTGCCCTTCCTCCCAAGAGACACGAATGGAGTTGGGGACCCACTGGCAGGAAAACGAAAAGCACGTTGGACTTCCTTGCTGATGGCGCTCACATCCTCCTTGCCGTCCTGTCCGCAGAAAAAGCATTAACTATTTATGCAACAGCCCTCCCACTTGTCAGTTTTCTCCCCCTCTTTTCCCCACTTTGGTTTTTTTATTAGTTTTTGGAAGAAAACAAAAAATGGGAATCAGTTACATGCGTTTACCTTTAGAAGAAGCAAAGCGATGATCCTGAGAAAAGCAGCTGCAAGCATTCCCCCCACACCTCCCTGCCGTTGCATCCATGTCTCTTAATTTAAAAATTGCATCTTAGCCCTTGTGCCTGAACCGTGGGGCAAACTTTGTTCTCCTTTTTGTAGCGATGCAAAAATCTTACTTTTTCTTTCCTTAAAAGGATCTCCTGTTTGCTTTCTTTGCCCTTTCCTGGGTTCCATTCCCCCCGGCCATGCCAACAGTGTCATTGCTGATGTTCTGGTGTGTTGTGTGTGTGTGTGGGGGGGGGGCTTGAGCATGGTGGGGGGCAAAATGGGGTGTGTGCATGTATGTGTACAGGGGAGGGAGTGGGGTAGCTTGTTTACACTCTCCCCCCCCCCCATTTCTCAATGCACTTTTTGTAGCAATACAAGCGAAATGTGTCTTGAAATGATCAGATTTTAGATGTTTGTTTGCAAAAGAAAATAGTAAAATAAGACCTAACCACTCATCAGGTTGGGGGGAGGACAAGGGCATGAAAGTCTTGGATCTCAGGAACGGTTGCCAACCAAACATAACCCAACAGCCACTGTTAAGACAACTGTGGGAAAGGGAGAGCAGCTGCTACAACCAAAGTGAAACTGAAATGGATAGTGCTGCTGGGTCAGGCTATGCTAGAGAGCAATCCACGTCCCACAATGTATGGGGCAGCATGCTAACCCTCTTCCCTTGGCAGGATCTACAATGGTGGCTTTGGGGGTACAACCCTCGTTGCTCCCTTTCCACCTTTCATGGAAACAAATCATCATCAGGAACTGTATAAGCTTCCATTCGCGGGAAGGGAGTGGGACAGCTTTCAAATGCATTGTGTGAGGACAATCCACCCGCCTGCTTTTTTTTTTTTTTTAAACACACTTTCTCAAAAATCCACTCACACACCCAGCTCTCCAGCCAGGTTGGCAGTTGAATGTGGATCAGCCCTGGGATTGGGACAGCCCTCTGTGGAAATGGGCCCTTTGAGACCATTGTTGGAATGGAATCACCTGCAAGACTTAGCACTCTGTTTTGGCCAAACAACAACAGAAGTTTTAAAGTCCTCAAACCATAATGTATTTTGCTGAGGAAGCAGGAATGGGTAGCATGAGGTCTGTTCCTCGCTTTTGCATGGTGGGGTGGAGAAGCACGGTTTCTCCCTCTGGTGCTTCACTTTGAGTGTGGGCAAGCATTTCTGTTGCAGGTGTTTTTGTCCCAAAAGAACTGACAGGGGTTTGATGGCCTGACACACTGTTCTGTTTGATAGGAGAGGATGCACCTGGTTCAGCCACAGCTTATCTATGGGCGCTGAGCCCCTCACCAGCGACTGAACTTATGTACATCTCTGCCCCTCTGCAGCCAGGCAGGCTCAAAGCAGAGCACGGCTCCATCTCTGACTGACAACTGCAACACTACAGGTGCCAGCTGCTTCCCTGGGAAGGCAGGCGTGCCATTCTTTCTTCATCGATACACGTATTTTCATTAAAAAAAAGTGATGGGGGCCCTACACTGTTCCAGAATAGCATGCTCATCCCTCTCCCCACTTTATATTATCATGGCATTTGTGAAATGATCTGCTCAGGGAAGGGTTGTGTGGGGGCTGTACTTGGGGGTGGGAGGGGAGCACCTCTGTCTGCTGAACAAAACAGTAACTTTTTGGGTTGAAAAAAGGATAGCTGTGTCAAACAAAAGTCAGGGAGTCTTAAGCATTGGTCACACACCCTACTAGTGCTAAATTGTGTCTGCTTGGCTTCATTCACCCCTCATGCTTATGTGATGAGTGCCTCCCACCACCCCAGTTACCCACCAGACTGCTACCTGCCCCTCATCCCATTCACTTAATAGAGCTAGATTTGAACTTGTCTCTCTATTACTCCATAAACAAGCTGGGTTTAGAAAAGGCAGAGGAACTAGAGACCAAATTGCCAACATCTGCTGGATAATGGAGAAAGCCAGGGAGTTTCAGAAAAACATCTATTTCTGTTTTATTGACTATTCTAAAGCCTTTGACTGTGTGGATCATAACAAGTTGTGGCAAGTTCTTGGTGGGATGGGGATACCAAGTCATCTTATCTGCCTCCTGAGGAATCTGTATAACGACCAAGTAGCAACGGTAAGAGCAGACCACGGAACAACAGACTGGTTTAAGATTGGGAAAGGAGTACGGCAGGGTTGTATACTCTCACCCTACCTATTCAACCTGTACGCAGAACACATCATGCGATGTGCTGGGCTTGATGAAGCCAAGGCTGGAGTTAAAATCGCTGGAACAATCTCAGATATGCAGACGATACCACTTTGATGGCTGAAAGAGAGGAGGAGCTGAGGAACCTCATGACGAAGGCGAAAGAAGAAAGTGCAAAAGCTGGGTTGCAGTTAAACCTCAAAAAAACCAAGATTATGGCAACCAGCTTGATTGATAACTGGCAAATAGAGGGAGAAAACGTGGAGGCAGTGACAGACTTTGTCTTTCTAGGCCCAAAGATTACTGCAGACGCTGACTGCAGCCAGGAAATCAGAAGACGTTTCCTTCTTGGGAGGAGAGCAATGACAAATCTTGATAAAATAGTGAAGAGCAGAGACATCACGCTGACAACAAAGGTCCGCATAGTGAAAGCAATGGTATTCCCCGTAGTAACCTACGGCTGCGAGAGCTGGACCATAAGGAAGGCTGAGCGAAGGAAGATAGATGCGTTTGAACTGTGGTGCTTGGGGGAAATTCTGAGAGTGCCTTGGACTGCGAGAAGATCAAACCAGCCCATCCTCCAGGAAATAAAGCCAGACTGCTCACTGGAGGGAAGGATCTTAAAGGCAAAACTGAAGTACTTTGGCCACATCATGAGAATACAGGACACCCTGGGGAAGGTGCTGATGCTAGGGAAAGGGGAAGGCAAAAGGAAGAGGGGCCGACCAAGGGCAAGGTGGATGGATGATATTCTGGAGGTGACGGACTCGACCTTGGGGGAGCTGGGGGTGGCCACGGCCGACAGAAAGCTCTGGCGTGGGCTGGTCCATGAAGTCACAAGGAGTCGGAAGCAACTGACCGAAACAACAACTCCATTACTGTGAGGCTTAGATTCCGGTCCTCTCATTTTGGAGTTGTATGGCGGACAGCAGCCCTATGGCAATGTTTGACTGAAGGGCAATTGAAAAGGATACAAATCTCCCCCCACCCCACACTCAACCTACTGACAAGGCCGGTACTTAATTCCAAATATTTTGTGACATTAAGGACAGGTCAGAGCTATTTTCCAAGTCCTTGCCTTCTTTGACTGAATGTTTTTGTGGCCATTTGAAGCAGGAAGAAGAAAAGGGACTTAAAACCAGATCGTCTCGCTCTACTGGTCTTAGTTTATAAACTTTATAACAGCAGTGCCTCTGCCATGGTAAAGAGAACCAAGAGGATGGGAGAGGGCACCCAGAAAAATCCTTGATTCTGGAGACTTCCACTAAAATAGGATTGCTTAGATACATGCAGTGTTTGAGCTTATTTCCAAAACGGTGCAAAGATTTTTTAAAAATACAGCCTTAAATGGTGTGCTGGGAAAAATGTAGTTCCAGTCCCAGGAAGGTGTAAAAAATGTTGATGTAAAGTGCATGAGCGTGCTTGGACTACCAGTTACACTGTGGATTTTTTTTAATGAGGCACACAGGCTTGGAAGGCTCTAAGGGACAACAGAAATGACAACATGCAAGTACATCAATTGGGGCCATATTAACCCCCCCATTTTCTGGTCTTAGCAAGTGTAAGTTTTGACTGGTGTTGTCTGGCTTGCATCAAAATGAATCTTGCAGCCTTAATTGTTTTTGTTTTATTTTTTAACTGTGTAACAAAAAACAAAGGGTAATTTTGAGTCTGAATAGAAATGAGATTTGTACTGGTGTAGACCCAGAGCAGAAGAGAGACTGTTGCAGTGCAAGTTATTGCCTTTTTTTTTTTTTTAAGTGTAAACAGGTAATGGCATATGAGTTTCGCTGAAGCTTCCTTGAAGCCGTAGAAGTTAGGGGCTTCTTTTAAAAAAAATCAAAATGGAGAAAAAAATGGAAAACCAACCGTTAACAAACACTTTAAAAAGTTCTACAAGGATGTTTCTTTGGTGTCTGGTTGAAAGTATGGGGTGGGGGGAGAGCAGAGGGATATGTCTGGGCAAAAAGAGTTGAGGAAGCAACAGCTGCTCTACAGCTCCAGTGTAGAGGCTCATGTAGGGCAGCGTCTTCTCTCCCATAGTGGCCATCCTGTTGCTTCCAGGAAGCCTACATATGCAGCATGAAGGCAGTGTCCCTCCTTATTTGCCTCATGCATCTGGCACTCAGAGGTAAACTACCCCTGAATATAAAGGTTCCCTTTAGCTGTCCCTCCCATTAATTTGTGAAGGACTCTGTTTTTCTAAACCCATGTAAGCTCCAAGAGCTTATGCCAATTACTCTGCAGGAGAGAATTTCTTTTGCAGTCCATCCTGAACCCAGTTCCAGTATCAACGTATGAATAGCTATACTTTTAGAAATACCCAGTGGGGGCAGTACAGTCCAAACCGAACAATAGAGCTGCAGGCAGCCACAAACCAGTTGTGTACATGTGTTTAAGTGCCATTATTTTGCTTACAGAATGGGTACCATGTGGGCTGAAGCCATTGTCATTGGGGTTTTTTTTATAGTAGTCTAGCTTCTGTATGTACAAGTGCATGTGGTCCATGCTTCTGAATCAGTGTCTGTGACTTCCAACTTTTCTGCACTGACATATGAAATGGGTACACCTCTCCTTACCCCCTGTTCCTTGCTGAGAGATGCCACCTTTTTAAAACCTGAATTGCGGAGAGGCTGTCTATGGGACTGCCTGCTACCAGAACCTCCTCTCCCCCCAATCCTTGTCTTTAAGAGTGGGGTTCTACATACCAAGGTTATCTAAAAACGTACCTGCAGAGGGAGTCTGTGGAGAAAAATGCCCCCCCCCCTCAAAATCAATAGAACCACATCTGGGCACGCCACTGCAGTCTCTTCTCCTTGGTGCCCAGCAAAGTGCTTTGGAAACTGAGGGAAGTTTCAAAAATGTATGACAGTGCCTTATTTTGAGCCAGGCTTTTGGTTCATCAAGGCCAGAACTGTCTACTCTGACAAGCAGAAGCTCCCCTAAGGCCTCTAACAGAGAAAGCGCTTTCCCGTTGCCTGCCAGCTTGGCCCTTTGGCTATGCCACAGCTTCAAATGGGGCTCCTCCTGCATGCAAAGCTAGTTCCACACCCTCTGCAGTTTGAACTGTCACCTGTTTGCTGCTGTGTGAACCTACTCCTCAAATCACAAGGGAACACTTGCTTAAAGACAATCTAGCTGCCTTTATTAATTTCGTATTTACAAATCAAAAAGAGGGAGAATGCACGAACACCAAATAGCACATCAAGACACATTCATCATCCTAGGGCATGACATGAGATGCCTGCAACTACCTACCCACATCCTGGAAGTTTTTCCCAGTTAGGAGAGGGTCCTCTCAAGGTGGGGGCCAGTTCTGGCCTACAGTAAATTGCAAGCGCCAAAATTTTCACTTCACTTGGGCAGAGGTCTTACTTCAGTTGGTGATACTTTACTAAATCATCCCCATGCACACACACACCATCACACACGTGATCACAATTACAAAGATTTTCCCACAAAGGTAGTAGCCTTGGTTTGGAATCTGTTCAGTGATTATCTTTCATTGATATATGGAAGATGTGGGTATGTACACAGCTCAGAAAACATTCATCTCTGATTAAATGGAAGGGGTGAGGGTTGAGAAAGGAAGAGAGGAAATTGAGAGTCCATTCATCCTGGGAAGTGCAAAGCAAGCTACAAGCTGGCACTGTGTCGTCTTGGTAAACATCACTGGCACACAGGCTTTTGCCTTGCATCAATGGGGAGTTGGTGACTGAGTAATGGAACCATTATTCAAACTGGCCATATCAAGGCACACAAGTGCATAGCGAGACAACGTACACAGACACCCCTGAAGTGCTTTTGTGGACAGTGTTATCACAAAGATACATTAATGTTGCTCTAAGGCCCAGAGACCCTGCTGCATTTAAACAAGGATTTCAAGGAGGAACATATTTTCCAACAGCAGCCCAGATTCAAAGAAGTGGCAAATACTCTTTCCTGCTCAAAGAAATCCCACACCATCCACAGAACTTTCTCAGCGAGATGCTACACTAGTTGAACAAGTTTGAAGCTGGATTCAATTCTGGAGCATAGACATAGCCTCAGAATGGCAAAGATGTTGTTGGGAGCAATTAAGACAACACACATGCTGAGGCAAGGATGACTCCTGCAGAACCAAGTCCCTGTCTGGGTATCTGAGAAAAACAGCACACATCAACAGGTTCAACCTTGTGAACGTGTCACAGATTGATATAATTTCTACACGTGTCAAGCATAGGGAACTATTCCTGGAAAATGAAACCCCTTCTTTGTTCCTCAGCGTGGGATTCAGTCTTCGGTTTTGAACAGGAGCCTGGGGGCAAATGACCACACACTCCTATCCATAAGCAATTTCACAGTAAGAAAGTGGAAATGCAAATTGATGTATCGGCACTGGCAGGGATGAGTTTTGCTTCCCAACTGGCTGTGGAGAGGCACCAATCCACCCTCCCACTCCCATAAACAGGAGAGCATATTGCCATGTTAACGGCTTTGGACAAAACCATCAAACCTTAGCTGGGTTTCACAGCTTCCTGTTGGATCACAGCAGTTCCCCCAAGAGACAGAAGTAGGGAAGTAGTCTCTTAACAGCATGTTTTGACAGTTCAGACGTGACCTATTAGTGGGAAGGGGATGTTCTTGAGCAAAGCTTCACATGGTTGGCACATTCCATCAGGCAGTGCAACCAATCAGCTGAAGCAGGGCTGCCTAGTGACGGTGAAGACAGCAACCAGCTTCAGAGAGGAGGGCCTTCCCCAGGGTGAACAGTATCTCAGGGAGCTGCTGCAGTGACAAGAGGAAGTATACTTCTGCCTACTCCAAAAGAGTCCCATTATTTATGGTTTGGGAAGCTATGAACAAGAAGGTGCAAGTTTTGAACACAGACAAGGAAAGTTCTCAAAACAACCTCTGTTTGGGAGTTAGATTTCTGCAAAGGTGGCTCAAAGCTCAGCCAATTCATTGTTTAAAAAACAAAAACAAACAACAGCCATGGCAGCAGCATGTTAATAAGAAAGACACCAGGAACACAGCTGAAGAGTAAAATGCACCGTTAAGTTGCACTATATTAGCAGCAGCAGCAGCAAACACACTGAGGATCAGAGTCCAGGGACTTTGCACAGTTGCGAATCACCTTGTGGTAAAGGCTGCTCCGAGGGAAATCCTCGCCCCATTCAGAGCACTTGGCTAAGCCACCCATGCAGGAAAAGCAGACCTGCAGGGCAAACGGACTAGCTCTTGAGGGCCTCCCCTTCACTCCGCCTCCGTCAGTTCAAAGTCAAGGGCTGTCTTGAAACACTGCTTATCCCATGCAAAGAACTCATTCTCCACGTAACGTAGTGTACAGAATTGCCTCCAAGAGTATGCACAACCCTTCCCCAACCAATGCCATGCTGGCTGGGAATGATGGGAGTTGCAGTCCAACCCATCTGGGGAGCACCAGGCTGTGAAGGCTGGTATAAGTCCTCTGTCCTAGCCAGGACCTCTGCTGGGCACATGGAAGGGGGCAAGTGCTTTGTGCATACATATATTGTTCTTGGCAATATTAGCTAAATGACAGCCATCTAAACCCTCTTCCCCCCCCCCCCCGCCCCCCACACCATCCCGACAGCAGTGCACAGGAGTTCTTTTTGGTGAGCACAGACTCCTCTTGGGAACAAGTTTGCCCCCCACCCCACCCCAGGAATGGCTGGGTGTAAAAGCGGCTACATTCAGTGCAATGAAAGGATCACCGAACCGGACTGCTAACAGGAATGGAAGAGACTGCCAGCAAAACCAGCCAACATGCCATCTGTGAACTCCCGTGTCAGCCGCAGGAGCGCCATCTCGGACTGCCTGCCCAATCTGGGTCCTCTGTCTAGCATCCCTCCCGCTGGTACAGCAGTACGCAAGTCAGCGATTTCAGCTTGAAAGGGCACATGAAGGGGGGCAGGAGGAGAAGCAGCCACACCCGTCAGGCAGCAAATTCCCAGCGGTATCCCACTATGTGTAGAAGATGATCTCTGGGATCTGTCCATCCTCCACGGAGGTGCCGTTGTTGTTGCCCGCAGCGTAACAGAAAGTGAAGCAGGTCTTGGCGCCTGTGGTCGGTGTCTCATGGATCACTTTACGCAGCCCTTTGGTGCCATAGTGGGAATCGGGGCCCTGCACGAACCGTCGGAGAGAAAAGGGAGGTTGCTGTGACTGAAGCAATCACAGAGGCCAGCCACCACCCTTACACCGGGCCCCACCTGAGCCCGGGCTCTTCAACTCAGTCCCGAACCAGCAGGACAGGCCCAAGCTCTGAGGTAGGCTTGGAACACTGGGTGACTCACCAAAGCAGATGCAGTCTGCTAGACATAAGGGGGGGGGGGGGCAGCTCAGAAGTCACTTGCCCGGGACTACAGATACAGGGGTGTGGCCAAGCACCGAGCAAGCCACAGAACTGGCCTGGTGGACTGTTTTGGTTCCTCGCTTTCTCCCCACCAGAACAGTGCAAAACTGAAAGTGGCTCGACCAGAGTCGCTTTTCTCAGAGCTCCCCCTCCACCCCGTTTCTGAAGGGCAAAGGAGTCCTCCCTCCCCCAGCTCAGAGCACCTTCAATGTTGTGCAGGCTGTGTAGCTGACAGCGGGCAGGATCTCAACAGGCTCCTTAAACATGACCCGGAAAGTGTTGGAGGATCCATCGCAGCTGAATCCAGTGTCATTCTGGCCCAGGACTGTGTTGCTGTCGGTGTGAATGATCTGAAAAGGGAGGGAGGGAGGGCGGGCGGGGAGACAAAGGGAAACTTTCAGCTTACCATACTTTCTGTAAATGAGGACGCGGCTCTTCTAGGCATGTTTCCTCTGCACATTAACAGCAGAGGTCACAGATTTGCTTATGAATAAGCTTGTGATAGTGAGAATTTTGCAAAAGCGGCACCTGTCTGTTCAGTGCTGGATGCCGTTCCTTGCCCCCATGCAAGCAAGCCAAAGCCTAGAGAGTTTTCTACCTGTATATTTACTTGGTAATCTGTCGGGCCATGGATCGATCCATACAACCCAAATCCAACTATAAATATCCTCTTGTTGACGGAGAACCTGCAGGGTTTGAGAAAAGGACAGATTTTAAAAGGTACAGTCAACTCCAAAGGCAAGCTAGTAACAAAAGCCTACATCCCTCCATCCTCTTTTATCTGACTGCAACATTTTGAATAGCTGACATGCACCAAAGCTGAGCTGAGTTTGGTAGATGGTTGCTAACTTGAAAATCTGCCATTCATCTAGATTTGCACACGACTGTTTCAAAATGAAAACACTCATAGGATGTGACCAGAAAATAGGGTGGCATGCGCATCTTAGCCAAGGAAAGCAAGCTTTGGTGTCCTTCTGCAGGTGGCAGCAAAAGAGCCGTTACCACTTGCAGCGAATTATTCTTTGTTTCAAGAAGAAGGAAAGGGATCGAGCAGCTCAAGCAGCAAAAGGACTGAATTGACTGTACTGAGGGGTCAAGATTTTGACTGGTGGGGCTGCTAGATAAGGGCAGAGCAGTTCATGCTTTGCCCCAACTGCAATTCTGTCCCTAAGTACAAATAGGAATGAATGGTAGCCATTCGTTTATATGGAAGAAAGCAAAGGTAACTCCCACCGAGGCTAAACCTGACCCTTTGGACCTGGTGAGGCCAGCATTTGGCCCCTCCCCAACCATGTCCCAGATTCTAGTCCATTTCAATTCAGCAGGAGTCATCCAGAACAAATCTGCACAGGCCCACCCCAAGTTCCATTTCACAGGATCAAACTAGCATTAATTATGTGGCATGCAGCTGCCTCTCCATCTTTCATTTACTCTGTAGTATGCATGCGGGGTAGCAACCTGGTTTTGGACAACCACACATGGGGAGGAGAAATTTAATCCTTCCCTCCTGAAATCCCAACTCCTCCTGCCCCAGTTTAAAGGGGGGGGGGGAGCCTCTGTTCATAACAATGGAGGCTTTAAAAAAAAACTTGCCATGGGGGGGGTGCAAATTTCAGGAGGAAAAGGGCTGGGGGTGGTTCAGACTAAATTTCCCCTCTGTATGCTTAGCAGTTCCAACCCAGAACAGAGCCCTGCACACTTATTTTGGTGTAAGTAAAAAGTAAAGGGGCAGTTGCACGCTACAGAATTAGCAGAACGTGTAATTTGCTAAGGCATGAAACTAGAGCAGCCGTCAGCAACCTGGTGCTCTTCAGATGTGTTGGAGTTCAACCCCCATCAGCCCCAGCCAATGGTCAGGCATGCTGGGAGTCATAGTCAAAAACATCTGGAGGGCATCAAGCTGGGATAGAGTGACAAAGAGGATTGGGGACTGGCTGACATGAGATGTCGCTGCATAATTCATCTGCTTCAGGCAGGTGGTTGGACCAAACATCCCACAATGCTTCTACTTATTATTAATGTTGCCATTTATACCTGGTCTTTCCTCAGAAGAGCTCAAGACAGCACACATGGCTGTGCCAACTCCCATGTTATCCTCACAACAATCCAGTGCAGTAGGCTGGTCTGAGAGAAAAAGTGAACATCTGGCCATGTGGAGATTTTAACCAGGGTCTCCCCAGTTCTAATGTGACACTCTACTACAGCCTTTCAAAGTTCAGTGCCCCACCAGAGGTGCTGAACTACACTCCCATCATCTCCAGCCAGCATGGCCATTAGCCATGGGATTTGTAATGCAACACACTGGAAGGGTACCAGGTACTCCAACAACTATGCCACACTGGGTTATCCTGCCATCCCCAAACGACTCCCAACCCAAATGAATAAACCAGAGAGAACACAGTCGCTCCTCAATTGGCTCAGTCAGTGGAGCGGCATCAGAAAGCCCACCTGATCCGGTCGCTGGTCCCGCTGTACCCCCAGCGGCTCTCCACCTGCTGGAAACGGTTGATACTGCACTCTTTGCCCCTCAGGCAGCAGCGGGGCCGGTCAATGAACTCCACCCGTGGCTTGGGGTTGACGGTGAAGTGGAGGAACAGGCTGACCACTTCGCGGTCAGTGAGGATGCCCGACTGAGCTGGCCCTGGGGAAGGCAGAAGGCAATAGCTCAGGGTGCCCCCCCGCAACTTTGTCCTCACAATCACACTTTGAAGTAAGGTCAGGTTGAGAAAAGGTGGCTCGCTGGATCAACTGAGGATCTGAACCCAGGTCTCCCTGGTCTTAGTCCAATACTAATCGCTACACTGCACTGCCACAATAGTTTTAGTTTAGGAAAAAGCAGCTTATAAAATGATGTGTGGAGTGATGCAAATAGAAAAGATGTTCTCCCCCTCTCTCAGAAGGTTATCCAATGAAATTAATGGGTGTCTAATTCAGCACAGGCAAAAGAAAGTTGTCCTCTATAGAAGGCAGAGTTTATGGAATTTGTTGCCCCAAGGTGCAGTGAGGGCCACCAGCTTGGATCACTTTAAAATACTAACAGCATTAGTATAGGAGGCATATCTGACCAGAACAACACGTATCTCTCAGCTTAACCAATGGCTCATTATTTACAAACAAGACAAATGGATCCCAATTGTCCATAAAGGAGTCCAAACCATCTTGCTTATTACAGGCATGTATTTGTTTCTTCCCCTTCATGGATCACTGCCTTGTTGTGGCGAAGGGGCTTGCGTAACTCAGTGGAGCCATAAGCTATGCTGTGCAGGGCCACCCAAGACGGACAGGTCATGGCAGAGAGTACTGACAAAATGTGGTCCACTGGAGAAGGAAATGGCAACCCACTCCAGTATTCTTGCCAAGAAAACCCCATGGAACGTATCACAAGGCTAAAAGAGATGACGCCGGAAGATGAGCCCCTCAGGTCAGAAGGTGTCCAATATACTACTGGGGAACAGCAGAGGGTATTTCCAAGTAGCGCCAGAAAGAGTGAAGCGGCTGGGCCAAAGCCAAAAGGACACTCAGATGTGGATGTGTCTGGTGGTGAAAAGAAAGTCCGATGCTGTAAAGAACAATATTGTTTAGGAACCTGGGATGTAAGATCAATGAATCAAGGTAAGCCGGAGGTGGTCAAACATGAGATGGCAAGATTGAACATCGACATCTTGGGAATCAGCGAACTAAAATGGACAGGCACGGGCGAATTTAATTCAGGTGACCATTATATCTACTACTGTGGGCAAGAATCCCTTAGAAGAAATGGAGTAGCACTCATAGTCAACAAAAGGGTGGGAAAAGCAGTACTGGGGTACAATCTCGAAAACGACAGAATGATCTCAGTACGAATCCAAGGCAAACCATTCAACATCACAGTAATTCAAGTCTATGCCCCAACCACTGATGCCGAAGAAGCTGAGGTTGATGGGTTCTATGAAGACCTACAACACCTTCTAGAACTAACACCAAAAAAAGATGTCCTCTTCATCATAGGGGATTGGAATGCCAAAGTAGGAAGTCAAGAAATCACCGGGATAACAGGCAAGCATGGCCTTGGTGTACACAACGAAGCAGGACAAAGGCTAATAGAGTTCTGCCAAGAGAACACGCTGATCATAGCAAACACTCTTTTCCAACAGCACAAGAGGCGACTCTGCACATGGACATCACCAGATGGTCAATATCGAAATCAGATTATGTCCTTTGCAGCCAAAGATGGAGAAGCTCTATACAGTCAGTCAAAACAAGACCTGGAGTTGACTGTGGCTCAGATCATGAGCTGCTTCTTGCAAAATTTCAGCTTAAATTGAAGAATGTAGGGAAAACCACTAAACCATTCAGGTATGACCTCAATCATATCCCTTATGAATATACAGTGGAGGTGAGGAATAGATTTCAGGGATTAGACCTGATAGACAGAGTGCCTGAGGAACTATGGACGCAGGTCCGTAACATTGTTCAGGAGGCAGCAATGAAATCCATCCCCCCAAAAAAAGAAATGCAAGAAAGCAAAGTGGCTGTCTGATGAGGCTTTACAAGTAGCTGAGGAAAGAAGGGAAGCGAAAAGCAAGGGAGAAAGGGGAAGATATAGCCAACTGAATGCAGAGTTCCAGAGAATAGCAAGGAGAGACAAGAAGGCCTTCTTCAATGAACAATGCAAAGAAATCGAGGAAAACAACAGAATGGGAAAGACTAGAGATCTTTTCAAGAAAAGATGGAAAAGAAAAGAAGAGGTGGAAAGATGAGAAAAGAAGAGGTGGAAAGAATACACAGAAGAACTATACAGGAAAGATCTGAATGTCCCTGATAGCCATGATAGTGCAGTCACTGAACTTGAGCCGGACATCCTAGAGGGTGAAGTCAAGTGGGCCTTAGGAAGCATTACTAAGCTAGCGGAGATGACAATCTTCCAGCTGAGCTATTTAAAATCCTAAAAGATGATGCTGTTAGTGCTGCACTCAATATGCCAACAAATCTGGAACACTCAACAGTGGCCACAAGACTGGAAAAGGTCAGTTTACATTCCAATTCCAAAGAAGGGCAACGCCAAGGAGTGTTCCAAGTACCGTACAATTGCACTCATTTCACATGCCAGCAAGGTGATGCTCAAAATCCTACAAGCTAGGCTTCAGCAGTATGTGAACCGAGAACTACCGGAAGTAAAAGCTGGGTTTCGAAGAGGCAGAGGAACTAGAGATCAAATCGCCAACGTTCGCTGCATCATGGAGAAAGCAAGAGAATTCCAGAAAAATGTCTATTTCTGCTTCATTGACTACACTAAAGCCTTTGATTGTGTGGATCACAACAAACTGTGGCCAATTCTTAAAGAGATGGGAGTAGCAGACCACCTTGCTTGTCTCCTGAGAAACCTGTATGAGGGTCAAGAAGCAACAGTAAGAAACAGACATGGAACAACCGATTGGTTCAAAATTGGGAAAGGAGTACGACAAGGCTGCATATCGTCGCCCTGCTTATTTAACTTATATGCAGAGTACATCATGAGAAACGCCGGGTTGGATGAATCACAGGTTGGAATTAAGATTGCCGGGATAATTATCAACAACCTCAGATACGCAGACGATACCACCCTAATGGCAGAAAGCGAAGAGGATCTAAAGTGCCTCTTGTTGAGAGATAGGGGAGAGTGCAAAAGCTGGTTTGAAACTCAACATTAAAAGAACTAAGATCATGGCATCTGGCCCCATCACTTCCCGGCATATAGAAGGGGAAGAAATGGAAGCAGTGACAGATTTTATTTTCTTGGGCTCCAAGCTCACCGCAGATGGTGACTGTAGCCATGAAATTAAAAGACGCTTGCTCCTGGGGAGGAAAGCTATGGCAAACCTAGACAGCATAGTAAGAAGCAGAGACATCACCTTGCCGACAAAGGTCCGTCTAATTAAAGCTGTGGTTTTCCCAGTAGCAATGTATGGCTGTGAGAGCTGGACTATAAGGAAGGCTGAGTGCCGAAGAATTGATGCTTTCGAACTGTGGTGCTGGAGAAGACTCTTACGAGTCCCCTGGACTGCAAGGAGGTCAAATCAGTCCATCCTAAAGGAAATCAACCCTGAGTGCTCATTGGAAGGACAGATACTGAAGCTGAAGCTGAAATATTTTGGCCATCTAATGCGAAGAGAAAACTCCCTGGAAAAGACCCTGATGCTGGGAAAGACTGAAGGCAAAAGGAGAAGGGGACGGCAGAGGATGAGATGGCTAGATAGCATCACCGATGCAATGAATATGCACTTGAGCACACTCCGGGAGAGAGCGCAGGACAGAAAGGCCTGGCGTGCTATGGTCCATGGGGTCACGAAGAGTCGGACATGACTTAACATTTGTTTCTTAAGGGATGTCTACACTTATTTAAACTAGTTTCACACCTGCTTAAGTAGCCCTGTAAAGAAGCCCCGAAATCCTACTTGCCTGCCCCTGCCATGTCTACCTCATCTGTCCACATCAATGGTCAGAAAAAGACAGAATTGAACCTTTGTCCAGAAAGAAAGAAAAATAAGGGGATGCGCTGGCCCATTTTTGACTCTGGTTCTGCCCACCATTCTCCCCATAAATTACCGCTGAGAGAATGCAACCCTCGACAGAAAAAAAAATCCCCCTCTAGAGGTAATAGAAAATGTGGACTCATTGCTTTTGAAGTGTGCTAACAAGGGAAGGGAAATACATTTCTTTGAAATCCATGGGCTTATTTTCAAGTAAACGTACACAGGATTAAAAGCATTGGTTGTCTTTAGCGTTATGTGATAGCTGTGTTTAGAGCAGTGCGTATGCACATGGAGTGGCAAGGGTAACCTTCACCTTTAGCACTTTTGGAAAACCTGCATGAAACCCCACTCTCCTACAACTGAAGTCAAACAGCCAAAGGAAGACAGCAGAGATCAATATGCACAAACAGGCACTAATACAGCAGAAAATCAACATGGCGCCCCACTTCCTGTCCATTTCGGAAGGGCTTGCGCAGGAGCCCTTCCTGATGGATTAATACCCCATGGCTCAGGTCTCACCATACTCCATGCTCTCACCCTTTATTAGTGCCCAAAATCCACCCTTGAGGCAACTGCCTCACAACAAAGCAGGCTTCAAGTGCTGGTAACTGTTCCTGGCTGCAGAATGCTTCAAAATATTTGCTCTGGAGGAAGGGGTGTGGCACAGTTGCCAATCTGAGATGCATCATGATTACAAAGAACAAATTTTTCAGTACTATGCTGGAACGTTCACATAGAAAATGACTGCCAACAGAGACAAAATCCAACACTGTATTGGCAAAAGATGTAGTTAGTACCAAGACTAACTAGTGTGGTTTTAACTTCAACAAAGGGCTCTTTCACCCCAATGCTATTCATGTTGCTCTTAAGAAAGGGGTCCCCCCAAACTATATTTAAAAAGAAAACGCAGAGTTGCATTTGGTATCACATTCCTGCACATAATTGAGCTCAAAACCCCAGAAAAATAGGGGGGAAATCTGAAGAGAGAGCTGTTTAATTTTAATCCATCTCCTCCACCCAAATGAACCTACCCTCACATTCAGATCAACAGAGGCCCTATACTCACTGCCTCCACTCAGCCCCCTGCACTGCCCAACCATCAGAAGTGTGGTGGATGAGTACAAAAAATAGGACATTCTTTCCTGGCACCTCAACTGTAGAATGCCCTGAGGAGTTGGGCCTGCTTGGCCCATGATGTGGGTTTTCCAGAAAATGCTGAACTGGAAAAAAAATCCAGTGCCCTCAACAGGTATCTAATTCAACATATTTGACTTATCTTTGTCAAAAAAACTAGAAGTAGTACGTCATATTAATTCTACATGCTATGTAAGTATCTGAAAAGTTTATATTTGATTAGGAAAAAAGCTCAACTTACAGCACAGTCCTACATATGTTTACTCAGAGGTTAAGTCTAACTGAGTACAAATGGCTTACTCTGTACCATGTTTAGGACAGTAATCTTAGCATGGCTTAAATATGTTACAGTCGAACAAATTCAAAGCTTTGAAATTATTTTCACTGCAATACTTGTTAATTCTCTAAGACATGACAACTGAACAACTTATACTTCCCCTCATGTTATTTTAAATGTTAAGGAAATGTAAAGAGGAAAAAGTGAAGGCACTGAAAACTGTTAACATACTAGTTTTAGCAAGCCCAAACAGCTGCGCAGGATATATATATAGATATTTCTTGAGCCATAGACAGCTTTAAAAAGAATAATAATTGAAACTATCCAATCTGACTAGCATTGTATCCATTATGTTACTAATTCATGTAACAGAACAATGCCCTTTTTTCTTTTTGTAAAGGAACAATTTTTTTCAGGGAAAAGTATAGCAGTGGAAGATTTTCTGCCTCACTTCACTGTGTGACTCTCTCACTATTTGCCTTCCAGAGCAAGCTACAAACACATCTCTTTGTTTCCAGCAGTTATTTGTGGTGCTGTGTAAGCTGGTAGCATACTTAGTCTGCGAATTGCACTGTTACCTTAATGACTGGTTTTATTTATCTGTAAGCTGCCTGGAAGGAGGGAGAGAACGGCAAAACCAAGAGGGGGCAGAAATGTCTTTAAAAACATTTTATAAATAAATACATTCTATAAATATATACATAAGCTCAGTCGGATTTAAAACTGTGTTTTAAAAGGAAAGGGTCCCAATAACCTGCAGCAAACTCCTCAATCGTCATCAAAGGGAAGCGGATGAGCGAGAGCACTTTGCCCAGGGTTTTCTGCTTGTTCTCCGGAACCACCTGCAGCTGCTGTCGCTGGCACTCAGCTTCCGACCACCGGACCACTGCGTTGAAGAGGCGCACCTCACGGATGCCAAGGGTGTCCCGCTCCAGCACGGCCACCAGCGTGGCTGCCAGGAAAAGACAGACCACAGTTAGCTGTGGCCTCTGACGTTTATTACATTAACCGTTTCGGTACAAACACTCCAGGTGTAAGAGACCTACACAACTGCACCAGACCAGTTCCAAAATGTATAGTGCTCGGGGGTACAATTATGCTAATAGATTTTACAAAACAACAATTATCAACAGTCAGTCAAAGCTGCAAAACAACTTATCAATTGGACCTGTATCCAAGATGGCGACGGAGTAGTAGCTTGTTTTGGCATTCCTCCCTATCTGCGGTATTTGCAGTATTTTATCCTTTTTGTAGCTCGGAAATCCCCATAAATTTATTGCCGTTTATGTGGGACTTTATGTGCAATCCTTGGATGATGAATGTTTAGCTCTTTGAGGAGTGAAAACATAGATACAAGTCTGCTCCGTCCTTGGAGCCGCAGCAGCTGGGCTGGTGCGTGTGGAACGTTAAATAAAAATAAAGATAAGACACCTGTAAAGCTCAGCAGAAGGTGCATGAAATCAGCACCTGGCATTGGGATTAAGTCTTGGTGGATGGGAACTGGAGTCTTTTTTGCTACTCCTACCAGCCCTGGAGATTTTGCAGGACTTGGCCAAGGAGAGGCTCGGACTTGCTTTGGAATTGTTGTGGAATTAAGACAGTCTGGGTTTATTGGCTAAGGTGAGTTCGCTTTTTGACTGGCCTTCTCGTCCTTCCCTGTCATCCCTGCTCCATGCCTAGGCCTGGGCCACTGCCTGCGTCTTTCTTTGTGTGATCGCCTGCTGCACAGAATTATTGGGGAGTCGCTTGTGGCCTGCCTATGGATTAAGGACCCTTGCCCATGGTCTCCTCCCTGTGGCAAACCAGAGCTTCTGGCAGGATCTGGCCCTTGAGTTGTGAATTTACAGCTGCTGACAAGTTTTACCTGCTCCGTTTCCTCTGCAATTGTTTTCTTTGAATATTGTCTGTGTCCATTTAAGTTAGTGCTTATGTGTCAGTGTTCGTGGGGTTGAAACTTTTGAATGAAATGAACTGGTGAACCCCACAGCACTGGCAACTAAGGTTGTATTTTATTTTAATGTGCTTGCTGGCCTAGCTCAAGCTATTTTAATTTATTTCATGGTGAATTTTTTGCTTTGTCTTAATTTTTACTTATTTTAATTAAATTGATTTTAATTATCAAGTATGGTTCTCATGACACAAGGGTGTAAGGCCTTGGGGATCTTCTCTCCCCCAGTGCTTGACCTTCCCCACCCCAAAAAGAAAACAAATAAACAAAAATTCCATCCTTTTTTGCTTTAAAAGAGAAAGACAGCAATAAGTCTTCCTGTTTTCATTCCACCTCATCAGTCTGCCCTAATATCTTGGATTGGTCTGTAAATTACCTCCCTTGTAACAATTCTACCACACAGGATAGGGAAGGGGAAATTGATCTTGCAACAGAAATTGCCCAAGCCAACATCACATATGCTGCAAGTACAAAAGAGTCCCCTTCTGCATGGCTGGGAGGGAACCATAGGACCTCTGTGTTTACTCTTGAATCTTCCGCTGTCTTAATGGTGGAAATTCCTCCATTGGTGAAGAGTGAGCTTATAGTGGGAATGGATCCCACTGAGAGTTTAAACCCTATCGCTCACTTTAAGAACCAGATAGATTTCATTACTGAAGACCTGGACTTAACAAAGAAATTTTTGGCAGAATGCTACAGTTCGTTAACTACCATGGTTGCACTAACGATATAAGAACTTCGAGGCCTCAGTGGACACCCTCTCAAAAAGTGAAGTTATAAATAATGGACTCCCTTCTAAAATAGGTAAAAAAAAAAAAAAGGGCGCAGTTAACAAACAGCTTATTAAAGAAAAATCGTCAAACTAGGAAGATAGATAAAAGAAAGTCTAAATATGTTAAAATCTCTAGGAAAGGTAAAAAAAAAAAAATCCCAACACTTTGCAAATTATTAGATGACCTCATCCCAAAGTCACCAAAGCAGCAGCAGCAGCAAAGAAAGAAGCTTAAGACATCAGTATCTAAAAGAACATCTGCTGCCACTAAGGGATTATTGAAACAACCTTTAACTGAGACCCCTGAGAGCAGGATTCCTAGTGTCTCTCCTTCTGCACAAGATATAATACAAGATCCATGGCAGCACGTACTTGTCCTTGGGACAGACTTAAAGATCAAAAACCCAAATAGAATGCATCAAAGAATTAAGCCAAAGATAAATGAAAAATGGTGTTTAGTTCTGGTGTTTAGTCCATTTACTGACTCCAACTATACTACATGCTGCTCAGAATTGTACAGTTGAAGACCATACCATAGAAGTGGACCCTCTATGTGAGTATCACCAACCTGTACCTAATAAAAGTCCATCAAAGGGCAGAAACTATAGAAAAGAAGCCACAGACGTTCAGCGTAATAGAGAGATACCTGGTAAACCTGCCCCTAGCATGTCTGCAGAGGTAGAGAAATGCTGACTACCCAACCCATCCTCGCTCTAAACACCTGGTGTTGATGAAGATTCTCTCCTGGAACGTTGCAGGTTGGACCTCTAAACTAGCAGATGAGAACTTTAAAGAATTCTGTGCCCAATTTCAGATCACTCTTATTCAAGAATCCTGGGTCACATTAACAACTTTTCCCTCTCTACCTGGGTATGTTTCTTATTCTTCGCCTGCAATTAAAGTAGAAAATAAAGGATGTCCAAGAGGTGGTCTTGCCACACTGGTCTCAGTTGACTTTAACCCAATTATATCACCTGTTGATATAGGCTTTACTAACAATATCATAACCCTCCAAGTTGCCTGGACCTCTTGGTTTAAAAAATTTCTTGATCAATATTTTGATATCCTGAGGCGCAAACTAGCTCAAAGTGGGCTAGATGAAACAACGATCCGGTGGATCCACAGTTGGCTACAGAATCGGACCCAAAGAGTGCTTATCAGTGGGACCTTCTCAAGCTGGGGAGAGGTCACGAGTGGGGTACCGCAGGGCTCAGTCCTGGGCCCAGTGCTCTTCAACATTTTTATGAATGACTTGGAGGAGGAGGTGCAGGGAATGCTGATCCTATTGGCAGATGACAAAAAATTGGGCGGGATAGCTAATACTTTGGAAGACAGAAACAAAATTCAAAGGGATCTGGATAGACTGGAGCGCTGGGCAGAAAACAACAGACTGACATTTAATAGGGAGAAATGCCAAGTTCTGCACCTAGGAACTTGAGCGAGGCAAGTCAGTGATGAAGTCAAGGGAGAGCAGTTTCCAAGGTCCTGAGGGCGTAGGCAGGGGGTGAAGCAAGCCTGTGGGCTTGCGTGAGGGGGCCTTCGCCCGCTGGCAGGTTGGGCAGGAGGTGACATAGGACTTGACGTCCCAACACACACGAGGCCACCAAAAATCCCTTGTCACTCCATGCAGGGTCTTGGTGACGCCAAAATGCCCAGCTGTGGGGGAGTTGTGGCACTGATGGAGGACCTTCTTGCGGAGGGGTCTAGAAGGCACATAGACCTGGCCGGAATGGTAAAGCAGGCCACCTCGCAAAGAAAAGGGGGTAGAGTGGGGGGGTAGAGTGGGGGGGCAGAGGCTAGCCCCAATTCCTCCACCTTTGTGCGAACAAAAGCATCCTGAGCCTGTGCAGAGAGAAGGAGCTCCTCCCAAGAATGAGGCACCGCAGCTGCCGCCAGGCCTTGGGGGGGAAGAATCAGAGGGGGTGGGATTTTCCTCACTCTCTGGCTGGAGGTCAGGCTTATGAGAAAGAGCATCTGCTTGTAGGTTGTCGGAGGCTTTCACATGGCAAATCTTAAGGTGGAACTGAGAAAAAAAAAAGCGACCACCTAATCTGCCGCTGGTTTAAGGCACAGGCTGTCTGAAGATGTTCGAGGTTGCGATGGTCGGTTCTAACTTCGGCTGGGTGCTGCGCCCCCTCCAGAAGATGACGCCAGGTCTCCAAAGCGGACTTGATGGCCAACAGTTCCTTCTCCCAAATGGTATAATTCCTCTCAGACATGGTCAGTTTCCTGGAGTGGTAGGCGCAGGGTTGCAGCCCGCCACCCTCCCGATTTGGCTGAAAGAGCACCGCCCCCACCGCAAAGTCAGAGGCATCGATCTGCACTACAAAAGGCTTCCTCGGGTCGGGATGTAACAGGATCGGCTCAGAACTGAAAAGCTTCTTAAGTTCCTCGAAAGCCTGTTGGGCAGATGCCGTCCAATGAAAAGGAGATTTCTTGCCCTTAAGGAGGTCCGTGAGAGGACATGTCATCTGAGCAAAACTGGGCAGGAACTTTCTGTAGAAATTAGCAAAACCCAGAAAACGTTGCAAGACCTTCTTGGTGGCTGGAGCCTGCCAGGAAAGGACAGCCTGGACCTTTGCAGGATCCATCCTGATACCGTCAGCTGAGAGAATGTAGCCGAGATAGTCCAAAGAGGTTGGGTCAAACGCACATTTCTCCAGCTTGGCATAAAGATGGTTCTCGCGGAGGCGCTGGAGGATGGCGGAGACATGACCCTGATGGGCGTGGGGGTCCTCAGAAAATATAAGTAAATCATCGAGATAAACAATGAGGAAAGTGTCCAAATAGTCCCGGAAGATGGCATTCGTAAAACGCGAACGGGGGGGGGGGGGGTGCGCAGGCGAGCCCAAAAGGCATCACTAGGTATTCATATGCTCTGTACCGGGTCCCGAAAGAGGTCTTCCACTCATCCCTCTCCCAGATGCGAATGAGATTGTAGGCGCCACGCAGGTCCAACTTTGTGAAAATCTTGGCTCACCCCAGGCGCTCCAGCATCTCAGGCATGAGGGGGAGGGGGTACTTGTCAGGGATGGAGACCGAATTTAGATTTCTGAAATCGTGCACCAGGCGGAGCTCTCCAGATCATTTGGCCACAAAGAAGGTAGGAGCGCAGGCGGGGGAGGAAGACAGGCGAATGAAGCGGCGTTTGAGATTCTTGTCCAAAAACTCCCGCAGAGCTTGAAGTTCCGGCTCCGACATTGAATACAGCCGACCAGTAGGGATGGTCGCCCCCGGAATGCGGTTAATGGCACAGTCAAAAGGGCAGTGGGGGGGAAGCCGGTCAGCCTCCTTCTTGTCAAACACATCCTGAAAAGCTGCATACTTCTCTGGGAGGATGACGGTAGCTGAAGGACTGCCAGAAGCAGACAAGGAAGGGGAAGAAAGGGTTAAGGCCTGGGCTGGGACTGGCACCTCCTCCAGGAGGCAATGCTCCCGGCAGTAGGGAGACGCAAACTCCACTTGCTGAAGCCCCCAAGAAATCTGAGGATTGTGCTTAGAGAGCCAGGAAACAGCCAGCACAAGTGGGTATAAGGGAACCTTGGCTAAGTGAAACTGAATATGCTCAACGTGGGACTGGGTGTGCAGAGTGAGCGGAACTGTAATATGGGTCACCGTGCCTGAAGAGAGAGGACGCCCATCAATGGTCTCCACTGCCAAGGGGGCAGGAAGGGGCAGGGTAGGAATCTTGTGGAAGAGGGCGAAGTCTCATCCATGAAACTGGTCGTAGCCCCCGAGTCCACTAAAGCTAGGGCCTCCACCCCACCCCACTGGGAGGAGCGGAGGTGAACATGCAACAGCAGATGGGAGGGTGGGGGGGTTGGGGAAGGCACCCACCCGGTGGGGAACTGACCCCCACACTGGAGGCCCCCAACCAGCATGGGGGGCAGTCTAGTCAGGCCTGGGGACGAGGAGGGGGAAGGAGAGGAGGGGGAGGCAGCGGAACTGTGGATTTAACTCGGCAGGTCTTGGCGAAATGCCCCAGCTTTCCACCTCGGAAACATCGGCGCTCAGCTTGCCGGCGCTCAAGTTCCTCTGGCAGCAGTGAGGCTCGGGTAGCTCCCAGCTGCATCGGGGTCTCCTCCACCCCCACCGTTGGAGCGGGGGGTGGGGGAGGGGGCAGGAAACGTGGGGGAATGGGAGGAGGGAAATCCCGGCCCCCGGCGCCCCTCCAGCCGACTATCTATCTGAAGGCAGGTCTGGATGAGGTCCTCCAAAATAGGCAGGCTGGGCGTGCACACCAACTCATCTAAGATCTCGTCGTTCAAACCATCCAAAAACTGAGCCACTAGCGTGGCATCATTCCACTGTAAATCCTGCATCAGCAAGCGAAAGGTTGTAGCGTAGCTGGAAACTGAGTCCTTGCCCTGCCAGAGGTGGCGAATCTCCTGAGAAGCCGTCTGCGTACCCAGGGGGTCACCGAAAAAATGGGCCATCGCTGTCATGAAACCTTGATAGCCCCCGAGCAGGGGGTCATTAGCGATCAGGAGCCCCGAAGCCCATCTAGCTGCCATGCCTGACAGTAGGTTAATGATGAAACCCACACGAACCTGTTCCGTCTGGAAATCCTCAGGCCTAAGACGCATGTACAGCTCTGATTGGGCCCTGAAAATCTGAAAAAGTCCTTTCTCATCAGAAAACTTCTCTGGCAAAGCCACCGGGCACTTGCGGCGAGGGGGAATCGGAGGTGGAGGGGGTTGAACCGCAGACTGTAGATTCTGCACGGCAGCCGTCAGTTGAGCCATCTGATCACGGAGAATCTGGTTCTCTTGCACTAGAGCTTGCACTGCCGGGTCCCCGGCACCCTCCATAAGGATATAGAAGAGAGAAAAAAAAAAGAGGAATGGGGACCAAGCTGTCAAGGGCTCCTCAGTCTAATCCAGTAGCCAAGTCCAGACACAGACAAAGGGATTCTTTTCAAAGCTTTATTCCTCTTTTACAACTTAACAACTCTACTGTTAGAAACTAGATATGAGCAGCAGAGTACCTATGCCCTAAGTTGGAACAGTTGGTCCCCGTTTGAAAGGGAATCACTGGCAGACCCTGAACTTATGGGCTAGGGAGAGTCCCTCCCCTTTTCCCTTGGATCCTCTGGGTGCAACCGTTGTTTGCGCGCCAACCGGGCACTACGCCTCCTTTCCGCGCCCTCCATTTGGCACCGCTCCCTGCGTTGGTGTCGCGCATCCAGCAAGTCTGCTTTCCATGCTCTGTCACTCCCAGGACTGCTATCTAAGCTAGGAATGCTGGTGGGAGGAATTTCTGTCAGCTGTTGGCCCTGGGAAAGATGAGCACGCTCCTCTCCCAGGAGCGGCTCCTCTTCCTCAGAATCAGAACTACTCTGGTATTTTATGGGCTCAGTGTCCACCCTGACACCTACTATTCTATGATTCTACTGTCCCCCATATAATTTAAAGCCTGAGGGATACCAAATTTGGTCAGATGTAGATCATGTACTTACTTTTTTATTTGACACTAATGTCGACCCTCTAATTATATTAGCAGTTGACATGAATGCCAGAATTGGGCAAAATAACAACAAGATAGGAGAAAATATAGGATTAAGCCCTGAAGAGCTTGCCCATCGCCCCATCAGGAACTCGAAAGATTCTGGGATTAATAAAGCCAGACAGTTACTATTTGCCCTTGTCCTTAAATTCCATCTACATATTTGTAACGGGAAGGACAGAGATTATGATACTGATTCATATACATATATTGGACTGAGGGGCAAAGTGTGCTGGATTTTATGATCCTCTCTCAACCAGTTGCAGGCCACTTTCTGAACTTCAAGGTTGCTTGCCATCAGGCCAGAGAGTGATCATATGCCAATCCAACTCTCTCTCTCTTTGACCATGGGATCAATTCCCTTATCTACAATACCATCAGAAATCTGACTGTTCAAGGCGAAAGACATATACAGTGGAATGGAAAGATCCAGGAAGAGTTATCTCAATTCCTGGTGTCCCCTGGAATGCTGTTACTAAGAGATAAACTTCTGACTGCCGGAGATCCCCTGGTAATCTTCGAGGAAAATGGTTCAAATGATTAGTCCTTTGTTAGTCACCTCTAAAGCTATCCATTCACTGAAATCTCCTAATAGAGGTTGGCTCAGTGCATATCCCAGAAACATACTCTAGCAAAGGCCATAAGAAAACTGAGGTGCGAGGGCTCTGCAGAAAATTTTGTTTTATATTTCTCCGAAGAAAATATAAAAATTTGTTGTGCTCAAAAAAGAATGAATACATGCACAAATCATGGGTGGAATTGGGTCTGGAGGCTATGGAAAGGGACTCATCCTGATTTTGGGCTTTAGTAACCCTATCCACAATCAGTGGCACACCTATTTTTCTGCACTCTACAGTCACTCCTCACCTTGGACTGCTACAGCCCTGCTATATAATACGAAACTCACGTTGTCCCCTCATTGTCTTGAACGGGATCCAGTTACTCCAGATGAGATAAAAGGCTTAAGCAACTCCCTCCGTACAAAAAACGTGCCTGGTGAGGATATGCTCCCCAGAGAATTGCTCAGAGCAAATTCTGAGTGGTGGTGTCCAGTCCTTGCCACCATATTCACTTCTATAAATTCTCATGGGAGAGCTCCTGAAGGCTGGGGTGGGGTGAGTATTGTAGTCCCAATTCATAAGAAAGGTTCTAAGTCCGATCCAAAGAACTTTAGACCAATTAGTCTGCTAAGTATCATCTCTAAATTATACGCCAAATATCTACTACACAGACTAGAGTCTTGGGCTGCTGAAAACGCAATCATTGCTGAACAACAGGCAGGATTTAGAAAGGGAAAGTCCACAATAGACCAATGTTTTGTTCTTCACCATCTCATTCAAAAATACTCTCAACATAGTAGAAAAAAACTATTCACCGCTTTTGTGGACTCCAGCTCAGCTTTTGATCTTATCGACAGAAGTCGCCTATGGGAAAAGTTATCTACCACAAATATTGACAGAAGGTTGCTCTATTTAATTAAAATGCTCCACTCCAATACCTCTCTCAGGGTCAGACTTGGGGCAAATGGCCTGCTTTCAGAAAACGTCTTGACCAAAAGAGGTGTACATCAGGGCTGCCTTTTGGCTCCCTTCCTGTTCAATTTTTATATAAACAATATCGTTCAAGAACTGAGCGGCTTGGAATTCTTTCCTGCCACAATTCTGGATGTAAAACTCTCAATCCTTCTCTATGCTGATGACATTGTCATATTTTCAACTACACTGATTGGAATGTGGAGGCTACTGACTGAACTGAACAAGTTCTGTACAAATGAACATCTAATAATCATTCCAAAACTAAAGTGGTAGTTTTTGGAAATAAGAAAAAAAAATACATACATGGAAACTGGATAATAAACCCATTGACCAACAGCACAGTTTTAAATATCTAGGACTTGGGTTTAATGTTCTTTCATGGAAATGCCACTTGGAGGCTGCTAAGTGGAAGACCTCCCACTCCATATATTCTCTGATGCGTTTCTTTAAATCTCAAGGGGGGAGCCTGGTTACACCAGCAATTGAGATATTTCTGAGGAAGATATTGCCCCAGTTGCTGTATGGTGCAGAGATCTGGGGATATACAAATGTTTATATCCTAGAGGTGGTGCAGAACTCCTTCATGAGATCCCTTCTAGCTGTCCCCCAAGCTACACCAGCCCCCATAGCGCGGGCAGAGACAGAGACACTTTCTATTGAAGCACAGGGGCATTCTGCACTTGCGCTGTACTGGCTGAAGGTGTCGTGCATGCATGACTCCCGCTTACCTAAAAAGTGTCTTTTAGAACAACTGCAAACATCAACACAAAATTCTTGGGTAAAATCTGCAAGACACATTTTATATAACTATGGGATTAGTACAGATGTTTTACCCTCTTCTAACACTGACAGAGTAAAACAGCTCTACAAGGAAAGAATTTCCCTATATGCACAACATCGAGATCTATATTCCATCTCAAATATGCCATACTCGACCTGGTATTGCTTGTATAAAACATATGGCTTGGAGCGCTACTTCACTTTGCTCACTGTTGCTCCCCTAAAATCATTTACAGCCCTGAGAGTAGAGAGCATGCCCTCCGCTTTCCTGGATGGAAGATTTTAAAAACTCGTATTCCATCTACGACTTTGTATATGTGAGTCCGGTGAGGTTGAGGATATTGATCACTATCTCCTCTGTTGCCCCCTCTGTGAGTCCCCAAGAGCCAAATTCCTCCAGTATACTCTTAATTCTTTGGAAAATAGATCCCCTATGGAACAGGTTTGCTCTTTGCTGGCAGGTAATGATGATTATCCCCTTCATGGATCACTGCCTTGTTGTGGCGAAGGGGCATGCATGACTCAGTGAAGCCATAAGTTATGCCGTCCAGGGCCACCCAAGACGGACAGGGCATGGCGGAGAGTTCTGACAAAATGTGGTCCACTGGAGAAGGGAATGGCAACCCACTCCAGATTCTTGCCAAGAAAACCCCATGGAACGTATCCCAAGGCTAAAAGAGAGGACGCCGGGAGATGAGCCCCTCAGGTCGGAAGGTGTCCAATATACTACTGGGGAAGAGCAAAGGGAATTCCCAAGTAGCGCCAGAAAGAGTGAAGCGGCTGGGTCAAAGCTGAAAGGACACTCAGCTGTGGATGTGTATGGTGGTGAAAAGAAAGTCCGATGCTGTAAAGAACAATATTGTTTAGGAACCTGGAATGTAAGGTCAATGAATCAAGGTAAGCTGGATGTGGTCAAACATGAGATGGCAAGATTGAACATCGACATCTTGGGAATCAGCGAACTAAAATGGACAAGCATGGGAGAATTTAATTCAGGTGACCATTATATCTACTACTGTGGGCAAGAATTGCTCAGAAAAGATGGAGTAGCACTCATAGTAGACAAAAGGGTGGGAAAAGCAGTACTGGGGTACAATCTCAAAAACGAGAGAACGATTTCAGTATTCAATCCAAGGCAAACCATTCAACATCACAGTAATTCAAGTCTATGCCCCAACCACTGAGGCCGAAGAAGCTGAGGTTGATCGGTTCTATGAAGACCTACAACACCTTGTAGAACTAACACCAAAAAAAGATGTCCTCTTTATCATAGGGGATTGGAATGCTAAAGTAGGAAGTCAAGAAATCACCGGGATAACAGGCAGGCATGGCCTTGGTGTACAAAATGAAGCAGGACAAAGGCTAATAGAGTTTTGCCAAGAGAACACGCGGATCATAGCAAACACGCTTTTCCAACAGCACAAGAGGCGACTCTGCACATGGACATCACCAGATGGTCAATATCAAAATCAGATTGATTATGTCCTTTGCAGCCAAAGATGGAGAAGCTCTATACAGTCAGTAAAAACAAGACCTGGAGCTGACTGTGGCTCAGATCATGAGCTTCTTGTTGCAAAATTTCAGCTTAAATTGAAGAACGCAGGGAAAACCACCAAACCATTCAGGTATGACCTAAATCATATCCCTTATGAATATACAGTGGAGATGAGGAATAGATTTCAGGGATTAGACCTGATAGACAGAGTGCCTGAGGAACTATGGACGGAGGTCTGTAACGTTGTTCAGGAGGCAGCAACTCAATCCATACCAAAGAAAAAGAAATGCAAGAAAGCCTGTCTGATGCGGCTTTACAAGTATCTGAGGAAAGAAGGGAAGCGAAAAGCAAGGGAGAAAGGGGAAGATATATCCAGCAGAATGCAGAGTTCCAGAGAATAGGCTTCAGCAGCATGTGAACCGAGAACTACTGGAAGTACAAGCAGGGTTTTGAAGAGGCAGAGGAACTAGAGATCAAATCACCAACATTCGTTGGATAATGGAGAAAGCAAGAGAATTCCAGAAAAACGTATATTTCTGCTTCATTGACTACACTAAAGCCTTTGATTGTGTGAATCACAACAAACTCTGGCAAATTCTTAAGGAGAAGGGAGTACCAGACCACCTTACCTGTCTCCTGAGAAACCTGTCAAGAAGTAACAGGAAGAACCGGACATGGAACAACCGACTGGTTCAAAATTGGGAAAGGAGTACGACAAGGCTGCATGTTGTCGCCCTGCTTATTTAATTTATATGCAGAGTACATCATGAGAAACGCCAGGTTGGATGAATCACAGGTCGGAATTAAGATTGCCGGGAGAATTATCAACAATCTCCGATACGCAGACGATACCACCCTAATGGCAGAAAGTGAAGAGGATCTCAAGTGCCTCTTGTTGAGGGATAGGGGAGAGTGCAAAAGCTGGTTTGAAACTCAACATTAAAAAAACCTAAGATCATGGCATCTGGCCCCATCACTTCCTGGCATAGAGAAGGGGAAGAAATGGAAGCAGTGACAGAGTTTATTTTCTTGGGCTCCAAGATCACCGCAGACGGTGACTGTAGCCATGAAATTAAAAGACGCTTGCTCCTTGGGAGGAAAGCTATGGCACACCTAGACAGCATAGTAAGAAGCAGAGACATCACCTTGCCGACAAAGGTCCGTCTAATCAAAGCTATGGTTTTCCCAGTAGTAACGTATTGAGAGCCAGTGTAGTGTAGTGGTGAGAGTGACGGACTGGGAGCCGGGAGATCCGGGTTCTAGTCCCCACTTGGCCATGGAAGCTCACTGGGTGACTTTGGGCCAGTCACAGACTCTCAGCCCAACCTACCTCACAGGGTTGTTGTTGTGAGGATACAACGGTGAGGAGGAGGATAATGTAAGCCGCCTTGAGTTCCTTGCGAGAGGGAGAAAGGCGGGGTATAAATGCAATAAATAAATAAATAAATAAATAACGTATGGCTGTGAGAGCTGGACTATAAGGAAGGCTGAGTGCCGAAGAATTGATGCTTTCGAACTGTGGTGCTGGAGAAGACTCTTACAAGTCCCCTGGACTGCAAGGAGGTCAAATCAGTCAATCCTAAAGGAAATCAACCCTGAGTGCTCATTGGAAGGACAGATACTGAAGCTCAAATATTTTGGCCACCTAACGCAACGAGCAAACTCACTGGAAAAGACCCTGACACTGGGAAAGACTGAAGGCAAAAGGAGAAGGGGACGGCAGAGGATGAGATGGCTAGATAGCATCACCGATGCAATGAATATGAACTTGAGCATGCTCCAGGAGAGAGCAGAGGACAGGAAGGCCTGGCGTGCTATGGTCCATGGGGTCACAAAGAGTCGGCCACGACTTAACGACTGAACAACAACAACAACAACAAATGATGATTATATTATGCTACAGGTTGCCAAATTTGCTTGTGCTGCCAGGAAGCTGAGGGGAAGGCATTTAACTGCTCCTGCCAGCCAGTCTTAGGGGAAGGCTTGTGCCTACAGTATTGTTCTGGGGGGAAGTGTCACTTTCTTGTTTTATTATAAATATTTTTGTAGCAGCCATGTCGGGGGTCAGACTAAGTGGTCTCATGTTCTTGCTGAGCTAGCATAGTTTGGCAGGAACAGCAATGTAGAGACTTCCCCTGTCAGCAAGCCGAATTGCACAACACAGTCATGATTTTGCCTTTTTGCTTACTGCAAGACTGTATCCTTGTTCTCAAGATAGAATGTCCTATGGCCCATTTCCTGTACTATAAACAACTGTACCAACTGTAAAACCACAGGAGAGGGAGTGGGAGAAAGGGTCGCTTGTGTGTCATAATCTCTATAAAAGTAATGTGTGGCTATGCTTCTGGGCTTTTGGCTCTTTGGAAAAGATTCCAGCCTTAAGCCCGCGCTTTAAATAAAGAATACTCATTTTTCTTCACTCCGTGGTCTCTCTGACTCTGATTTCTGCTACATAAATGGTGCCGTGATTCGGATGTGGCAGGCTCTGAGACAGAGAGGTGGCAGTTGCCTGCTCTTTATCGCCGCACCGGGAGGGAGAGCTCGGCGCACGCCTCCCTTTCTTGGCGCCACCAACCTTTTTGTCAGGTAAACGGGAGGGAGCCTGCGCCGGGATCGCCCAAATGGCAGCGAGCAGCAAGAGAACCTTGGGAAGCGGAGGAAGGAACTTGAGCCCTGCCTGTATCGCAGCTGCAATTGAGTTGAAACCCACATTGGAAGCCTTCAGAAGTAAGGCAAGTATGGAGTAAAAGTGGGCCCCGCCTTTAGGGAGAAAGGCCACTGGGCAGAAAAAAAGAGGGCCCCGCCTTATAAAGAAGGTCAGTGTTAGTATACGTATACGAAAAGAACCTACTCCTTGCGAGTAGAAGGGGGGCCTGATCACACCCCCGAGCGGGCGCCAGTACCCAGCACGCCAGTACTCAGTAGGAAGCTGAGGAAGCTGGGGAAGCCGCTTTCCGCTCTGGTGAAAAGTGGGAACAAGTGAGTGGCAGGGACATGTGGATGCAGTGGAGAGATTGATGATTGTGTGAGTGGCTACTGCGGTTTCTGATGCATACGGTTGACCGTCCGGGTGCCCAGGCCAGTAGCAAAGTGCGTGGTGTGAAATCCCTTTTGTGTCGGCCAGTGAGACCCCTTACTCACTGACCAATCCCCTTTCCCTCCTTGTGTCTGTCTTTATCTTAGGAGAGAGGCTAGGGGAGGTGGGGGAAGCAAGACATGCTCCCCCTTGAGATGTATGTTAAAAAAAAAAGGAAAAAGATTTTTTTAAAAGGATTCAGAATAGAGAGAGGAAATAGCAAAAAAGCTCAAGGTCGAGCTGAGAGAAAAAAAAAAAGAACAAGATCTGAGGCTGTTAATCAGAGAAATGTTGCAAGACAGCTTGGCTTTTGACGAAGCGTGGGAGTGTGAGGCTGAAGAAGTAACCATTAGCCTAGTGCGCCGGGAGGGCAGCAGGAGAATTGCCCGCAACGTTCTGAGTTGTGCAACATCATCACCTCGCCTAATTGAGATGAAATCCCTAAGAAATGGGAACTGAAAATGAAGACCCAGAAGATGAAGGCGCAAAATAAAATAAAGGTGAAGAATCAGCCCCCAGGGCACAGGCTAGACCCCTCTTCGAGTGGAAAGTGTGCCATGCCCATAAGACGGTCCCAAGGCAAAATGAAGCGGAGAGACCATGATGAAGATCTCTGTCAAGGTAGCCGTGTTTAGCTTTGAACTGTCCTAGAATTTCATAGAGCCTGTAGACCATCAGCTATATGATTTCTGAAGAGCGTAACCATTAAGCTTTTGCCGTGGGATTCCCTGCAATGAAGAAATCTCACTGATTTGAGAGTCCAGTGTTACACTGCCTGAGTGTGTGTGCTGAAGAGACCGAGAAACCAGACAGCATGTTCCTGGCCAAGCCAAAATCACGCTACTACCATGCTCCTGAAAGCTGCAATAAACTGTGTAAGCTGGGAGACCCAACCTGATTGAGAAGAAAAGAAGATATTGGAGTAACTGTCTTGAAAAACAGTGAAATCTGTGTAGCTGGCTGGCTGACGCTGTCAGTGATGTTACAACTTTAAATTAAGACTGTTTTCCTGTTTGAGACCCCAGCGAAGAAAGCTAACCTGAGTTATTTGTTGCCCGTGGCAAAGCAAAGTAAAAAATTACATTTTAATTCTCCTCCTTTGTATTCTTACTGTAATGTATTTTATCCTGTTTTTTTCTTCTTTTTTCTGGTCTCTTACTCATGTATTTTAATTGTTATTTAAACTTGAAATTGTGATGGCCTTTGGCTTTAAACAATAAAGATTTATACTATACTTATCAATTGTCCCTTCTGTTTTATAGTTTATTGCATTAAAGCACTGGGGGGGAGGGGGGCTCCTTCTGCTCCTGTTTGCTGTTTATCCAGGAAACAAAAGAACCTCAAAGATTAGCAGGCTTCCAAAACTGTCTAGCTTCGAAGAACCCTTTGCACATCAAACCAGTTGCTCAGGAAAACCTGCATGCCTCCTTTACAGAGGATTCTGAGGGACAGGCAGTTTATGTGGGTCATGGGCCAGGCTTGCTGGGCTTCAGCATTGCCCCATTTGAACTGAATGTGTGCTCTACAAAACACAAGCGCAGCCATGCTGGGTCAGATGGAAGATCCAGCTAGCGCACCATCCTGTTACACACAGCGGCCAGTTGCATCAGGGTAAGCAGACTTCAAGCTTGAGGGACCTACTTTGATTTTTACTAGAACCCTGAGATCCACACCTGGTGCCAAGTGCAAAATGGCAGGCTTCAGCTATTGGGTGGTACAGAAATGTAATAAATAAATAAAACACTGGCTCAGGCAGGCAGACATACGCTAAGTATTAAGGAACAGGGTGTCTCTGAGCATATACTCAGCCCTACCAGAACAAAGCTCACAAGTCCTTTGACACAAAAATCCACTCCTGGTCCTGCCCATCTCTTTCTCTCTCCCCTCCCCCTTCTTTTTCAGCAACCTAATTCAGACGGGGAAGGCATTTTAGTTTTTGCTATTATCAGACAACTGGGAGTCAGAAGGCCTTGGAGATCTACTACAAATTACCCAGAGGTCTACCAGAAGACCCCGGTCCACCTTCTGACCACCTGAACTCGATGTTTTGGGGAAGCTCAGAAGCAGAGCAAGGAAGGCCATTCTCCCCTCTAACTGGGCATTCGGGGGGGGGGGGCAGGGATGACTGGTAGTCATGGGCTGGCTCTCTCTCAGGGTGATCTTCCCATTGGGAAGCAGTGCATAAGCCAAGGAGGAGCAGAGCTCCCCAGCAACTGTTTAACTATCACTGATTGCAACTGAGGTCAATTCACAGCGCTCCATCTGGCAGACTACCATGGGGAGAAAAGACCATGCACATGGCAAGCCAGGGGCTGCCACCATGACCACAGCCTCCTTTCCAGAAGCTGCTGGCTCCTCTATATGTTCACTGTTCACACTCACCTTCGTTCTGCATGGCTTGGAGTAATTTAGCAGCACAAAGTGGCCCTTTGTTGGCAACTGCCCATCTGCGCAAGACAATGGATTTGTGGTGTTCCACTGGAGAAAAGCAAGGATGAATCATCCTCTCCACTGCTTGACGCAAAAGCCCAGGCAGGGACGTAGAGACCAACTCAGCCAGGGCACAAACATGGCCAATGAGGTGGGCAACCCTTTTTTGGGCATTTACTGGACCAAGGGCTTGTGTGCTTAAATGCACCTGCGCACAAAGCTGAATAAAAATTTCTGCATGTACAGAACTAGTATATTTTATACAGAGGAGTGGTCAGTCATGGGGGCTCCCACCAACAGCCTGACATGGCACTACAACCTGCCTTGTCTGTTCTTTCTGAGAACTAGGCCCGAGTCTCCAACTCACGCTCTCCTAGGGTACATCCAAAGGAAGGATTTGCTGAATTCCAGGGCTTTTATATACACTGTGCTTAAAAAACAGCAGCAAAACTCCCTCCCTCAACTGCCACCTGTCAGCAGCCATTCAGGCTGTAGCAGAGGGAGAGATGGGAACCAGGCTAAAAGACTGCTAAAAGACTGCTAGTACAATATTGGAAAGATAAAAGCTCACCGCCTGTAATGCAATTGACTGAAGACTTAGCAACACTAGTAACATTTGAAAGAGAGGTATATAGGCATCACTTGCGAATGGACTTATATGCAGATATTTGGTCTGCTTTTACTGAAGTTTATGTGTAACCTTTTTTTTCCTTCCCTTTTTTTTCTCAAATATTGTAATGTTAGAAACTGAGGATTTTGAATATGTTGTATTTTTATTTCTTTTTTTTTAGGTTTTGTAATGTTTTCAGTTTGTTTTGTTTTGTAAAAATTCACAATAAAAGATTAATAAATACACACACACACACACAGCGCTTAAAAAACAGCAGCAAAACACCCTCCCTCAACTGACACCTGTCAGCAGTCATTCAGGCTGTTGCAGAGGGAGAGATGGGAACCAGGGCTGCTCCATCAGCTCTGCTGACAGAGAAGCTCCGCTGGGTTCCCTCTCTCCCTCTGAACTGTTTCCTTTCCAGTTAGACATCTTAAGAACGTTGAGTACTGGTGTCTGAGTTTGCTTTTTTCCTCTACTCTCCCCATCCCTTTTTTCTTTTGTGTCATGTCTTTTAGACTGAAAGCCTGGAAGCAGGGGCTATCTTGCTTATTGAGCCATTCTGAGCGCCTTTTTGGCTGAAGAGCCGGGCAAAAATAAACATTGTGCCAAGAATTCTGCAACCTGAACAAATTAGGCATATTGAATAGGTGTGCATAATTGATCTTATTTTGAAAAGATTTATTCTGGTTTTGCTAGTTATGGGAGAGGGGCAAGGGGCTAAGTAGGGCTTTCGAGTTTTTAACACCTGGTGCACACATCTTGCTAGTAGTTATGGCTGCAAAGTAAGTCTTTTGTCATGAAAATCAAAATGCTCAGGGAGCATTCTATATTCCTGTGAGAAACACACAGACAAAACCTTGCTCAATTATCTGCAAGCAATGCAGATAAATGTCCAAGCAAAGGAAAACTGACAGGCACCGCCACAACTCCCATAGAGTCTGAAAGGAGAAAACTTACCCAGGTCAATATCTGTGAACCCTTCTGCGTTGATGGCGTCAGACGTGTTCTTATCTATGTTTTCCAGGCAAAGGCTCGCCAGCTGGGGCTCATCGAAGAGTCTTGCCTAGGAAACAGACATCAACCAGCAAGGAAAATGAAAAGGAGGGAAGACTTTTGGAGGGGGTTCCTCATTTCTGTGCTGTTCACCTGCATTTTGCATACAGGAGCACATCTACCCCTCTCACCACCACCTTGGCAGGGGAGTGAGAATGACTTCAGTAGTCACATGAAGATATTCAAGTATTTTCTTCTGCTTTGTAAGAAATCATCATAGCTCTCTTTCTCTCTTTCCACAGCAGGGAGAGACATTGGAGAAGGACTGAGATGAGCCAAGCTCTTCCACATGAACTTGGTGGCCACAAATGAGTTACGTATTCAGGCAGATCAGATTTTACAGTACTGCAGCATCTAAGCCAGGTGAGCTAGAGAACAAAACTTCCTTAAGGCCAGAAAGGCAGGGAGGGAGCCTCAACAGCAGCACTATGTTATCCTGCCTGCTAAGCCAGATGGTAGCTGGCAGCATCAAGAGGATGCCCACTGTAGCTCTACGGGTGGCGTGACAGCACTGTTTCCGCTGTGCAGAGCTATGGTAACCGCCCACCCCAGCAGCCAAGCTACTAGCTTTAAGAGCGTGCCATGAGAGCTGCCAGCATGGCACCACAACACGGAAGCTTGGGGAGTCCACCCCAGGAGAAGGTGGGTGCTGGCAGACCACAGAGTGTATTGGCCCCAGGCCTGGAACCAAGGCACCTGTAGTGTTAGAGGGGCCTAGAGATCCATAATGCTCTGCTTAGGTTCATTATGAGTGCAATTCCCTTGCTAGTAGGCCTCTGAGCATGTGAGATGAGTCAAAGGTCGATAGCGGCCTCAGCACATTCCATACTAACAAGTTAGAGTGTCTTATCAAGATGTGCCTGGGAAGTGAAGCTATGTTTATGCTGAGCTGCAGGTGTCTGTACTGGGAAAGCTCTCCCTTCTGACCAAGCACTGTTATGCTGAGAAAGTGGTAGACGGATGCTAATTAATGCTTGCTGTTGTCATGCTGCCTCACTGCTGACACGTATGGTATAAAACCCATTTTACCCCATGGCTCTGGATTCAGAGAAGCTGTCTGATCCAACCATTGGGTACGCCTGTGTGCTGATTGTACTCAATAAAGTATCTCCTTGTAAGTAAACCTGGATCTGATTTATCACTATCTTGGCACCTCTACATTAAGAGTTTGACACCTACTGCAGGGGCAATACACAGAGGTGGCAGGGAAGAAGAGAGCAAGCAGCTGGTGACTGCCCCCCAACAACAGGCTGAAAGATACCACAGACAACCTGCACAAAAGGGTAGCCCTTTAACATACCTGCGTTAAAAGCATGAAGGCGTTATCCGCTCTAAGGTTTTTCTTCAGGAACTCCACACAGTGAGCTTCAAGGGCTGGGACTGCATACTTTTTTGCAGTGTAAAGGGTTGTCATCACGGTCTCTGGCCCAATCTGAACTTCATCTGAATAAAGAAACCTAGAAACAAGAATGCCAAAGGAGCAGGGAGAGGAAGAAAAATACTGCTGCAATTAAAACAGCAGTTTAACTCGAGAAGATGCAGCATTGGCATGGAACAAATTATGTATAAAGACTTTTCTATACCCATAAACAGGAGGTGCATTTTCCATTTTGTGCCTTACTCAGCATGTTTCATTTAAAGCAGGACCACCAGAAGCTCTGATAGTCTAGGACTTCTCAGCCACCATGAGGACTAGTAAACTATTTTTTAAAATAAAAAATGTAACTCTTTGGGTGGAGTATACTACGCTGGGCAACTGAGCCACATGGGAAACCTATCTATTTTTATTTACTACATTTATATTCCATCATTCCTCCAAGGAGCTCAAGGCGACATGTACATTTTAGCTTTCTAAATTTTTATCTTTGCTGTTTTAAATCTGTATTTTAAACTCCTGTACTGCTGCTAGGTTTTATTGTGGTTGTATTGTTATATTGTGGTTTTAATGTTCTATATATTTTAAATTGTTTTATTGTGTGTTGTTTGGTTTTAATTTTTGTGAACCGCCCAGAGAGCTTCGGCTATTGGGCGGTATAGAAATGAAATAAATAATAATAAATAATAATAATAATACAATTTCCCTCCCACTTCCTGTGAAGTAAGTTAGATTGAAAGGTAGTGACTGGCTCAAAGTCATCCAGTTAGCTCTGTAGCTGAGCAGGAGTTTGAACCTGGGTATTCCTTAGCCCTAGTCCAACACTTTAACCACTATATCACACTGGCTCCCATACAAACTTGGCAACCCACACCCTTCAGTTCTTTTCAAAGGGAAATATACATTTGATTTGGTCTGACATTTTATTGAATATTATTTGAAAATGTTGAATAATGCCTTTCTGAAAAAAACACTCTGTGGCTCACATATTAAAGCATCATGAAATATAATTTAAAAAAATTAATGAAAGATCAAGCACAAACTTTTCACCACTGTAATTAAAAAAATAATAATGGGTTGGATCCAGATTTAAGTTGGATCAATGCGTGCGGGTGGAATTGGACTTGCCTGCCATCTCCTTCCTGTGGCAGCCCCTCCAGCTCCCTGAAAATGCTACACAGAGAGTCAGGAGACCCTGTTCTGTTGTATGGGGGGGAAGAGGGATCCTCCAAAATCAGGTGGAGGGACCTTGGTCTTGCGGAAGCTAGATTCTGAATCTAAGGGCACAATCCTATCCAGATAGGTAGCCACCTCCGAACTCAAAGGCGACTGCCTATCCAAAGCAGGGCAGGAGAAGCACAGAGGGGATTGTTCCCTCTGCACTTCTTCTGCCCTGCATTTTCGGCTAGACAGCCCATTGTGGCTGTCTAGCCGCAGGAGGACGGAGGGGGGAGGAGGCTGCTGTACAACATGTTGGATGTGTCGTACAGGCATTTCTGCCCTCCCCACCCTGGAATTTCCCCAGCCATACCCCTTTTTGGCCACTCCGCGCTCCTCTTGCAAGCATGGAGGACTGGGCTGTTCCACGCTGCCTTGGAGGCAGCGTGGAAGTAGGGGGAGGTCGGTTCACCAGGAACCAACCTCGGAGTGTGGGCTCTGAAGTCGGTTCCCAAATAACACAATATGCTATGGCTGTCTAGCAGCCATAGGATTGCTCCCTAAGCCAATGTAATTTAAGCAAGTTAGTCAGGGACCAGGCCTACACAATTTTGGAAAGTGGCTTGCTAGCCTTCCTTCACAACTGAGGGATGCTGGCTAGGGGATGCTGGGATTTGTAGTCCAACAGATCTGGAGGGCATCAGATTGGGGAAGCCTGGCCTAGCAGTAAAAGGGCAACCTTAAGTACAACTTTCCTCAATGGATTAGAGACAGGGGGAAGGGGAATGCTTGAGAGAAGCGAAGGTGCGGTGAAGGGAGCAAGGCAGTTAAGGAATTACACAGAGCTCTGAAGATACAGAGCTTGGTGTCTGAGAATCGAAACAGTTTTTTTACACAACCATGAGGTTACACAAAATCTACTTAAGATGGAAGGGGTGCAAATGCTCCACTGTTAATTGGCTGCAATTTATTTGAGGGTTGCATTCCTTCAACAGAATTGGGGCTTACTTACCTCAGTAAAGCTAGGAATGCAGCCGGCTCCACGTCAGGTAGCTCTATCTCCGTAGATGATGTAGCCATCCCGCCATTGAACATGGCATCAAAGACCGCGCTGCCCACAGCCAGCACAAACCTGACATTTGGAAAAGGGCAAAACAAAAGAAATCCTGCATTGACTGGACTCCACTTCAAATCTCTTTCATACATTTTTTATTCTACTCCACCCCCCAAAAGAAAGGTTATCTACAACCATATTATACAGTGGGATGCCCCGGGTTTCCTCCTCCTAGTTTCTCACAGACAGCTCATAACAGGGTGGATAAAAACAGATTCTTTTAAAACTGCAGTTACATTGAGTACCCCATAAATAATGTAGTTTAAAATTTTACCTAACATTACACAAATATATTAATATAAATATAGTAAAATATATTTAACATATTAAATATTAAATACTGAATTAAAACTTAATCAAATTAAATAATTAAAACTGAATCCATGACCCTCTATCAAAAGATGTTTTTCTATGTGAAGGAACAAAGCAAGAACAAAAATGCAGCTTTTCAGGTTAGCCATTATAAGTATGACAGAGTAAGCCATTATTGTTCTTATTGTGCAAATTATTAATATTTACACAGTCGTAAGTACTTAAGAGGAGCCCTGCTGGATCAGCCTGCCAGCCCAACAGTACAGATTTAAACTTTTCACATCACGGAGAAACTTCAGTCTGCCATGTAGCTACCAGTTTTTGCTTCTGTAAAGTTCTTCAAGGAAGTGATCCTGCTTAGTGTCCTTACATAGGTAAAGAGAGGGTGCCAAACAGAAATCCTTCACTTTGAACTTGCTCTCCTGACTCTAAGCAGATATCAATTCTGAAGTGCAAGAGTCATACAAGCTGCATGTAAGGCCAGAGGTTTCTGGATTCCATTCCTGGGTAGTACAAAGGCTCTATTTAGTAGTAGCAAACAGATGCATTTTAACTGTTATAGCAACCAGTTAGCATGCATGCATGTTCAGGAAATACATGACGCTCGAAACGTATTGAAATTAATCCACACCGCTGGAAGGTTTGACACAGATGTCTGTTTGCAAACATTTTCTAGCCCCAAAGGTAGGAACATCCACACATTTGGCAGCCCTGTACAGATCAAATGACGCAGTCAGAAACCAACAATGAATTCAACATAGCAAAAAGCTCCACATCTCAAACAAGCCCCGCATGGACTGGCCACAACTCTCCCCGGGGACCTTCTGCATGCAAAGCAGTTGCTTGACCAGGGAGCTACCAGCCCTCTTACAATTAAACAGGGCCGACAGGGCGTAAGGCACTCAGAATGGCTGTGGGCCACGTTTTCCCTTAGTTGTGGCTCACAGGATAGCCAGCCAAATATCACAGAACCTCTGACATGGAGCACACTCCCAGCTTCCAGCTCTGCCTACAAGCAAATAAGAAAACTAGTCCCAAACAGGATCTCTACATAAGCTCTTCCTTCGCTTCAGTCTAATTTTACAAACTCAGCCCAAACAATCCATCTGTAAGCACCTTGAAAACTATGCAGTGATTACTTGAAGCCAACATGGATTTGTCAAGAACAAATCCTGCCAGACGAATCTGATTTCATTCTTTCATCAAGTAACCTCCCTTGTGGACAGTGGGAATGCTGTAGACATCATATACCTCGACTTCAGCAAAGCTTTCGACAAAGTGCCCCATGATCTCCTGATGAGCAAACTACCTCAAAGTGGGCTAGATGAAACAACGATCCGGTGGATCCCCAGTTGGCTACAAGATCGGACTCAAGGAGTGCTTATCAATGGGATCTTCTCAAACTGGGGAGAGGGAACAAGCGGGGTACCTCAGGGCTCAGTCCAGGGCCCAGCGCTCTTCAACAATTTTATTAATGACTTGGAGGAGGAGGTGCAGGGAATGCTGATCACATTTGCAGATGACACAAAATGGGGCGGGATAGCTAATACCCTGGAAGACAGAAACAAAATTCAAAGGAATCTTGATAGACTGGAGCGCTGGGCAGAAAACACAGCATGACATTTAATAGGGAGAAATGCCAAGTTCTGCACCTAGGAAAAAGAAACCAAATGCACAGTTAAAAGATGGGGGCTACGTGGCTGAACAACACGACAAGCAAGAAGGATCTTAGAACTGTTGTCGATCACAAGCTGAATATGAGCCAATAATGTGATGTGGCTGCAAAAAAGGCAAATGCTCACTTGGGCTGCATTCATAGAAGCATCGCTTCCAAATCCCGGGAAGTACTAGGCCCCCTCTACTCAGCACTGGTTAGGCCTCATCTGGAGTACTGTGTCCAGTTCTGGGCACCACACTTGAAGAAGGATGCAGACAAACTGGAGAGGGTTCAGAGGAGGGCAACAAAGATGATCAGGGGACTGGAAACAAAGCCCTATGAAGAGAGACTGAAAGAACTGGGCCTGTTTAGCCTTGAGAAGAGAAGACTGAGGGGAGACAGGATAGCGCTCTTCAAGTACTTGAAAGGTAGTCACAGAGAGGAAGGCCAGGATCTCTTCTCGATCATCCCAGAGTGCAGGACACGGAAGAATGGGCTCAAGTGACAGGAAGCCAGATTCCAGCTGAACATCAGGAAAAACTTCCTGACTGTTAGAGCAATACGACAATGGAACCAATTACCTAGGAAGGTGGTGGGCTCTCCTACATTGGAGGCATTCAAGACAAGGCTGGACAGCCACCTGTCGGGGATGCTCTGACTTGGATTCCTGCATTGAGCAGGGGGTTGGACTCGATGGCCTTGTAGGCCCCTTCCAACCCTACTATTCTAGGATTCTATGAAACCTCCCCCTATCCCCAGCATCCCCCATGTACAGGGGATCCACATTCGAGGATGGGAAACTGCCCCATCTGTGACTGCCAGACCATGCTTAGCTGAGCCATTGCTGGCATTGGAGCAAATGATCTCACGACACATGGTGCAAAGGCTGAAAGCACTCCTGGACACCACAGCCACCTGGGCTCCCCCAGTTAGTTCAGAGTCCAGGAGGACTCCCAAACTGCGCACTTGGTCTTTCAAGGGGAGTGTAACCCCATCTAAAATCAGTTGTAAACCTCCATCCGAAGTAGTTGGTTTCCCAACCCACGGTACCTCCGTCTTGTCTGGATTAAGTGTCAGCTTGTTCACCCTCATCCATCCCAAAACAGCCTCCAGACACTGGTTCAGGAGTTCCACAGCTTGTGCAACCTGAGGATGTGGACAAACTGCTTGAAGGACTGAGGCCTACTACTTGCTGTTTAGATCCTTGCCCATCCTGGCTCGTGAAATCCGCCAGAGCTGGGCTGGATATCTGGACCTCTGCGGTGGTAAACGCCTCCTTGAGGGACAGCAAGGTCCCCGCAGGTTTGAAAGAAGCTGTGGTGAGGCCCTTGCTGAAGAAACCAAATTTAGATCCTATGGTTCCAGATAATTACTGCCCTGTGTCAAATTTGCCATTCCTGGGCAAGGTGCTGGAGCATGTGATAGCCTCACAACTCCAAGGACAAGACAGAACCTTGCAGCACCCCACAGGCTAATGGCCATGGGGTGGAACCAAAGTTCCCCAGCACCACCTTCTGAGACCATTCCTCCAGAAAGGACCAGAACCACATTAAAACTGTGCCTCCCAAGCCCAATCCAGATAAATGATCCAGAAGGTTACCATGGTCGACGGTATCAAAAGCCACTGAGAGGTCCAGAAGAACCAACAGGGTTGCACTCCCCCCATCCATTCCCTGGCGTAAGTCATCAACCAGGGGGACCAAGGCTGTTTCCATCCCATAACCAGGCCTGAAACCTGATTGGAATGGATCTAAAGAATCAGTTTCATCCAAAATGGCTTGGAGTTGTGAGGCCACCACATGCTCCAGCCCCTTGCCCAAGAACAGCAAATTTGGCACAGGGCGGTAATTATCTGGAACCATTGGATCTAAATTTGGTTTCTTCAGCAAGGGCCTCACCACAGCTTCTTTCAAAGCTGTGGGGACCTCCCGTTTACCACCTCGGAGGTCCAGATATCCAGCCCAGCTCTGGCAGATTTCACGAGCCAGGATGGGCAAGGATCTAAAGGGCAAGTAGTAGGCCTCAGTCCTCCAATCAGTTTGCCCACATCCTCAGGTTGCACAAGCCGAAAGGTATCCATAACATGACTACATAGTGCACCAACCCGTAACCATGAGTCCCCTCCTCCCAATTCCAAAAGGCCCCCTTCTCTCAATCAAAAGCAGCCCCCTCTCCTCACAACTAAGCCCCTTTTTAAGCACTCACAGCCCCATCCTTTGCTTCCAACATAGCACATATATGATAACACCACCCACCCACCCTTCGCTAAGCGCCCCTGTGCTCCCGACCTGTGGGCAGGGATGCGCTGGGCTTCGGCGCGGCCTTTGCCCACCAAGAAGCGGACGTCGCTCAGCACCTCGTTGTTGAAGAGGAAGGCGAAGCGCTGCTGCACCGTCGGCTTCGTCGCCTGCCAGTTGTAGGCCGGCTCTCGCTGGCCCGGCGGCGGCGCGGCAGCACTTGCAGGCGGAGAAGCCGCCGCCACTATCGGCAGCCCGTTTCCCTCTCCGCCGCCGCAGGCGGCTCCGTGGTTGTGCATGGGCCCGGAGGCGGCGGCCTGAGGAGAAGCAGGCGGCAGCGGTGCTGGGGGCGCCTGACGCGAGAGGAGCAGTAGCAGAGGCCCACCGTTGAGGGAGAAGGAAGCAGGCGGCGGCGCGGTTGAAGGAGGGAGCGAAGACGGGGAATGCGGCGGCCTGTTGTTCCCCTGAAGGAGCGACGGCGCTGAGGAGAACGTGGAGAGGCCGCCGCCCCCTCCTCCGGCGGGCCCGGCTCCGGCCGCCATTTTGCACGGTGGATGGCGAGGAGGGGCCGGGTGCCGCAGCAGGAGGGGGCCACCGCTGAGGACAACGGCCGCGGCGAGAAGACCCGGCGGCGGGCGGCGGCGTGTGAGGGGCTGAGGGGCAGAAGGAAAGAGGGACTGCCCTTAGCAGAATCACGTTAATTATGAGGAATGGGAGGGTGAGGGAGAAATGCGGATGGGGTTGAAGAATTACTATCATTGGCTTTTAGAAACTGAGAGCAGGGGCTGTTATTAGACGTGTAGTAAAAATGCAACCTCAACGCCATTGCATGTGTCTTAAGCAGCACGTAGTACTGTAAGAGCTGCGCATGCCTGGAATGAGCAGACAGTAACCCTCAGATGAGGTTGCCAAGCAAACCGCTGGCAACCAATCAAAAGTGACACGCTGGCTGAGGAATGCAAGCTGAGTGATAAAACTGCAGCGCGGGGGTCGCCCAGGGTCGACTCTGCTTTGAGCGTGAGCTCCCTTGTCGAACCGTTTGCAAACAGTAAAATCGAGTTGGACCCAGCCTGAAGTTGACTCTCCTCTTTGGGGCAGATTGGACCAGCCTCCAGGGGGCGAAACTAGCATTTTGGGCAACAGAAGTGCACAATTTAATTTTTTTTAAAATGCTGCTTTTTAAATGGTGGCTGTGTGGGTTTTCTTAAACGTTTTAATTATGAGGAAACTTTTTGTTAAAATGGCTTTTTAAATGGTGGCTGTGAGCGGGGGTGGGGTCTTACACTTTTTTTTTTGTGTGTGTACTTATGAATTTTGTTTCCTCAAATTTAAAAAAAACGGGGGGGCGGAAACCACCTTGGTGGGTTGGTTCCAGAAATGCAGTATGGAAATGTAATGACTAAAATGTAACAAATAAATAAAGGTAACAAATAAATCAAATGAAATAAATGAAATGTAACAAATCACTAAATCAAATGTAATACATCGAATACATAAAATGCAATAAATCAAATAAATGAGGGCCCAATCTTATGCATGTTTAGGCAGAAAAAAGGTCCTACAACTCCCAGCATGCCCAGGGCACAGTGGGAGTTGTAGGACTTTTTTTCTGTCTAAACATGCATAGGATTGCACCATGTTGTTCAGTCGTTCAGTCGTGTCCGACTCTTGGTGACCCCATGGACCATAGCACGCCAGGCCTTCCTGTCCTGCGCTCTCTCCCGGAGCGTGCTCAAGTCCATATTCATTGCATCCGTGATGCTATCCAGCCATCTCATCCTCTGCCATCCCCTTCTCCTTTTGCCTTCAGTCTTTCCCAGCATCAGGGTCTTTTCCAGGGAGTTTTCTCTTCGCATTAGATGGCCAAAATATTTGAGCTTCAGCTTCAGTATCTGTCCTTCCAATGAGCACTCAGGGCTGATTTCCTTTAGGATGGACTGATTTGACCTCCTTGCAGTCCAGGGGACTCGTAAGAGTCTTCCCCAGCACCACAGTCCGAAAGCAGGATTGCACCTTAGGTTCTGGAATTGAGGACTGTAAGTCATTTTTTGTATAACTGAGGAGAAATGTTTTTTTGTGATGAAGGGGCTTTTGAAATTGAGAGGGGTTCAAAAGCCCCTTTATCACACAAAAAAACATTTCCCCTCAATTATACCAAAGAATGACTTAGGGAGCAATCTTATGGCCACTAGACACTGTCTAGAGCAGAGCTTTCCAAACTGTGTGCCGCGACACATTAGTGTGTCAGCGGCAGTATGTAGGTGTGTTGCGCGAAATGCAGAAAATTGTGCGGAAGGGCACCGCAGCGCTCCCTTACTCGTGTTTGCTTCCTTTGGCCCCTCCCCTGGAACTTCCTAAAGCAGCTAATGTTAAAGCAGCTTAGCTGCTAAGGCTTAGGTGCTTTAACATTAGCTGCTTTAGGATCACGTGGCGTCTTGACGTAGGACGCATGTGATTGGCAGTGTTGGAGCGGTACGACAAGGAGTGTGGTAACGCTGGCTGCACGAGGAGTGTGAAGAATTCAAAGTTAGTGGAGCAATTAGTCGAGCAATTTGCTTCCCCACGTCCTCGCATATCTTGCTGACATATCTTGCTGACATATTTGAACATTTGAATAAAATAAACACCAGTATGCAAGGAAAAGGAGAAAATATCTTAACAGCGGTAGATAAAATTTGTGCTATGAGAGACAAAATAGCAATTTGGAAAAGGAAAGTGAAAGAAGGAAATTTTGAAATGTTTTCCAAAACTGCTGAGTGCCAGCTAAAATGTGATATCAGCTTCCTAATTGTTGACCATTTAACATTGCTTGGAGAGAAAGTTCATAATTACTTCCCAAATGTTGAAATCCAAGACTATGATTGGATCAGAAATCCATTTCTTTCAACTGCAATGAGGAACTTTTCACTTATTGAAGAAGAAGAATTAGCTGACATAAAAAATGATCAAAATCTGTTAATGATGCATGAACAGGGTGACTTAGACAACTTTTGGATTCGCATTTCAAAAATGCATCCAAACATAGCTAAATAAGTGTTAAAAATTCTTCTGCAGTTTTGTACTACATACATTTGTGAAGTATCCTTTTCAACGATGGCAAACTTAAAGACACTGAAACGTGGAAGCTTAAAAATGCTTGATAACGAAATGCGAGTGTCTTTAATATTCCACCAAATATTGAAAAGTTGTGTTCATCCCATCAACCTCATACATCCCATTAAAATGGTAAGTAGTTATTGGTGTTATTCAACTTTTTTAAATTCTTGCACATATTTACATACTGTTACTCATAAATGACAACAATGTATGTTATTATCTTACAAATCATATATTTTTAAAAATATAAATGAAAGGTTTTCATGAGATATGTTGTATCCCCATACATTTCGTTATTACAATTTATGTATGTGTCCATATCTCTTATAACGGGTTAGTTTAACCTCTGGTTTGCTAGTAAAACTGAATTACTGTGTCACGAAATGATGCATGTCTAAAACATGTGTCACCAACATGAAAAGTTTGGAAAGCTCTGGTCTAGAGGGCCATAGCATATGCTCTTTTCCAGGAACCGACCTTGGAGCCCATGCTCCAAGGTCGGTTCCTGGAAACTGACCTCTGCCCACGTCTGCGCTGCCTCCAAGGCAGCATGGAGAAGCCCCGTCTTCTGTGCTAGGAAGAGGAGCATGGAGGGATGGAAAAGGGGTGGGGCTGGGGGTGTTCCGGGGCGGGGAGTGTGGAGCTGATGTGTCGTACATGCAGCCTCCTCTCCCGGTCGGGCCCCCCACTGCTAGACAGCCAAAAACAGCTGTCTAGCAGAAAATAGCAGGGCAGGAGAGGCGCGGAGGGAATGATCCCCCCCAGTGCCTCTCCTGCCTTGCTGCCGAGTTCGGAGGTGGCTGCCTATATTGATAGGCGTGCGCCCTTGAAGTCTTCAATTTCAAAACCTACAGCGCAATCCTATGCATGCTTAGACAGAAAAAAAGTCCTACAACTGTCCTATGATGAAGTAAGGGCATTTTTCCCATTGAGAACAAGGGTTTTTCTTAGGAAGAGGAGCTTCTATTATAAATTGGACTTTTATAATTAGGAAGATGGAATTTCATTATGAAGAAGGACTTTTTTGAAATTGAGAAAAGACCTAGTTGGGTGGGGGAAGAAGGGGCTTTTAAATTATTGTTATTGAGAGGGGGCTTCTATTAGGGGGCTATTGGGAGAATGTTTGATACAAAGATTTTTTTTAGTTGAGGGAAAGGGGTCGTTTCAGTTCAAGAAAAGGGGGCTTTAAGGGCACAACCCTATGCATTTTTAGATAGAAAATGCCCTACAATTCCCAGTATGCTCCAGGCAGCATGGCTGGCGGGGGCATGCTGGGATTTGTAGGCTTTTTTCCTGTCTAAACATGCACAGGATTGTGCCTTAAATATATTGAGGAAAAGGGGCCTTTTAAATTGAAGGATATTTGTTGAAAAAATATGTGGTCTAAATTTAATTTTGAAAGCACACCTCTATATAATACAGTTCAAGAAAAGATTGCTGCTTGATATCTTGCTCTCCTTTATTTTGTGCATAGTGTTACCGCAACAACTAATTAACCTTTGTTGTGGAGCAGTATAAAAGGTAAACTGCCTAGGGAGTTGGAGGCACTGCATTACAGTGGTTCCGCTCCTACTTGGATGGCCGACTCCAGAAGGTGGTGCTGGGGGATTATTGCTCTGTGCCATGGCAATTGTGCCATGGGGTTCCACAGGGCTCTATTTTATCCCCCATGCTGTTCAACATCTACATGAAACCGCTGGGGGAGGTTATCCGGAGGTGTGGGCTGCGGTGCCATCAATATGCGGATGACACCCAGCTCTACCTCTCCTCATCAAAACCAGGGGAGGCAGTGGCTGTTCTGAACCAGTGCCTGGGCACGGTAATGGACTGGGTGAGGGCCAATAAACTGAAACTCAATCCAGACAAGACGGAGGTACTGTTAGTGGGTGGTTCGTCTGCCCGGCTAGGTGATATTCAACCTGTTCTGGAGGGGGTTGCACTCCCCCTAAAGGATCAGGTTCGTAGTTTGGGGGTGCTCTCGGACCCAGAACTGTCGCTTGAGGCACCGGTGAACTCAGTGGCACGGAGCACTTTTTATCAGCTTAGGCTGGTATACCAGCTACGCCCTTATCTGGACAGACAGAGCCTAGCTACAGTTATCCCTGCCCTGATAACTTCTCGTCTGGATTACTGCAATGCGTTATACGTGGGGCTGCCTTTGAAAACGGTCCGGAAACTTCAGCTGGTCCAAAATAGGGCAGCAAGATTGTTAACAGGGACTGGCCTGCGAGCTCATATTACGCCAGTACTTTTCCAGCTGCACCGGCTGCCAGTCCATTTCCAGGCCCGATTCAAAGTGCTGGTGTTAATGTTCAAAGCCCTTAACGGCTTGGGGCCAGGTTACCTGAAGGATCGCCCCCTCCCAGATGTGCCTGCCCGGACCTTAAGATCATCAGCAGCAGCCCTTCTCCGTGAGCCCCTGCCAAAGGAAGTGAGGCGGGTGGCTACTAGGAGGAGGGCTTTTTCTGCTGTGGCACCCCGGCTCTGGAATGAGCTCCCTAGTGAGGTTCGCCTGGCGCATACATTGTATTCCTTTCGGCGCCAGGTGAAGACCTTTTTATTCTCCCAGGCATTTTAGCATTTTAGCTTTCTGAACTTTTAGCTTTGCTGTTTTAAATCTGTATTTTAAACTCCTGCACTGCTGCTAGGTTTTATTGTGGTTGCATTGTTATATTGTGGCTTTAATGTTCTATATATTTTAAATAGTTTTATTGTGTGCTGTTTGGTTTTAATTTTTGTGAACCACCCAGAGAGCTTTGGCTATTGGGTGGTATAGAAATGAAGTAAACAAACAAACAAACAAAGATTATGAAATAAGGGTGGACTTATTTTTATTATTAGAGTGTCCTTGGGAGGGAGAGTGCAAATCTGCAATCCCATCCCACTCCACACCCACTGCTTGTCACAGGCAGAGCAAAGAGCAGGGCTGGGCTGGATCCAGAACACAGCGCCTTTAACTTTATCCCAGAGAATTCAACAAGAATTAGATAACTTACTGTTGGTATTAGTAGTTAATTATTAAAAAGCATTTTTAATAAACTCCCATTGCTATTTTTCTGTTATAAATAATTAACTCTCCTCACTCAGATAATAGCATAAATAAGAGAAATGAGTGAGCAACATTATAAAAATGTATAGGAATACCCCTCCCCACCATGTATTTTAGATATTAACAGTATTTATTGGCAGCCCCATGAAAAAATTCTCAGGGTGGCTTAAATCAGGGAATAAAAACAAATTTAAATTCAGATAGGAACACCACAAAATAACACTAATATATAATTAATGATATCACAGAAAAGGCCCGTTCCCACACTGATACCCCTGAGCTTCTCTCCAAGGGGGCACACAGTGAAGGGCCTCTGAAGCTGATCTCAGGGCTTGGGTAGCCTCACACAGGGGGAGGCGGCCCTTGAGGAATTGGAGTCCTGAGCCATGTAGGGCTTTATAGGTAAAAACAACACTTTGAATTTGGGCTGGAAATAAATTGGCAACTAGTGCACGTGAGCCAGGACTGAGCTGATATGTTCGTATCACTTAGTCCCAGTCAACATCCTGAACACCAAATTCTGTACTACCTGGTTTCCAAATCTGTATGTATAGATGGTGCTGCCAAAGGTATCTTTCCCTCACTTTCTTATACAGGTGGTAGAGTGACATACAAAACCAAAACATCCATTGTGAGTTGTTTTGTTATTAGTAAGGCAAGGTTGTGTTTTTTTAATGCAAATTGTACTGGAAGAGGGTGGCAGCTGGTTGAGGGTGGGGGTTAGAAGAGGGTGTAACAAAATTCTGGTCAGATCCAAGGAAGGAGGGATCTTTGGTTGGGTACATTTTTGGAAACAAGAAGGGTGTTTTTCCCCAATTAGTGGGGAGGGAAGAGAACTTCCGTATTGCAGGCAGCCACAGGGTAAATAACCAGAATGCCAGATGTTTTAAGCAGGAACATCTTGCCTGCCATCACAGAATACACTAACCGAACATTAGAGGTTGCTAGGGACCACAGTATGAATGCAGCTGGGAAGTAAGGATGGGTGGATTCCCTACCAGTTGTTCCAGATGGGAATCCGCCCTTGGGGGGAGAGCCAGTGTAGTGTAGTGGTGAGAGTGACAGGCTGGGAGCCGGGAGATCCGGGTTCTAGTCCCCACTTGGCCATGGAAGCTCACTGGGTGACTTTGGGCCAGTCACAGACTCTCAGCCCAACCTACCTCACAGGGTTGTTGTTGTGAGGATACAACGGTGAGGAGGAGGATAATGTAAGCCGCCTTGAGTTCCTTGCGAGAGGGAGAAAGGCGGGGTATGAATGCAATAAATAAATAAATAAATAAAATTCCTCCCCCCGCAATCCACTTCGGCCGGCTCCGCTCCGCAGTGATTCCGCGGAGCCACCAGCCGGCTCCGAAGCGCCAGCAGTATGGCCACCCTTGCCTTATCGCTAGCTGAGGGAGATTGACTGTGGATGCAAATGGCGTCCGGTACACCATTTGCGGCCATAAAGGTCTTGGTTTAAGGTAAATGCAGCCGTAAATGGTGCATTTAGCTTATACTAAGACCTTTACGGCCACAAATGGCGTACTGGACACCATTTGCGTCCCTGCTTTTTTTTGCATCCGGAGACAGTCCCCCTCAGCCAGAGATACAGCAATGGTGGCCGTATCGCTGGCGCTCTGGATCCGGCTGGCGGCTCCGCAGGATCGCCTCAAGCAGAATCTGGCTGAAGAGGATTCCAGAGGGAGGCAGAGGTAAGTGCTCCGTTCTGCCACAGACTCCAGGGGGGCGGATTCTTTAGAATCCGGCGTCATTGGGATCCATGGCGAAATTCTCCACCATCCCTAGCTGGAAGTCAGAGCTAGGTAGCTCCCAGTTGCACAACTGCAGAAGTAAAAGAAATCAGGACCCACCTGTTGAATGCAGCATAGCTTCTGAGTTTAGTCTATTGGTTGTACATATAGGAATGTACAAGACTTTCATTTCAGTTTGCAAATCATCTGAACTTCCCCCATTTGCAACCCTGAATGAGAACAGAAGTGCCTTTTTGGAAAAACATTAACACATTCCCAAACTTGTGATCACATTCAAAAAATTCATTTTTGAAAAATGCACATTTTCACACTATAGTCAATGGCGGAGATGTGCGCTTCTGAAAAATGTGTACAGAAATGTGCACTTTTCCTGTTCAAATTAAATGAAAAACAGGTCACAAACAAAAATGGGAATGAGCCGAACCAAGCTTTGAAATGAAATTCAGAGAATTTCAGTGAGCTCTAACATCCCTGGTTTTTCCATCCCTCATTGGTGAGAATGCACAGGATGTCAAGATGATTACAAATTGTCTTTGAATTGCATTTTAGGTTTACAGTGTATGTGTATTGTTGTTGTTGTTCAGTCGTTAAGTCGTGTCCGACTCTTTGTGACCCCACGGACCATAGCATGCCAGGCCTTCCTGTCCTCTGCTCTCTCCTGGAGTGTGTATAGTTCTCTACTTTTTTTAATTAATGTTCACTTACCTAATTTATTTAGGGATTTGTATTCTGTTTTCCCCCCTCCAAGATGGAGATGCTCCATTTTTCTGAATTAAAAGTTGCTCTTAACTTGTAAAGAATTACCTGCACTCTTGTGTTCCTCTGTCACTGTTCTGGGCATGCCACTTCTGAGGGAAGGTAAACTAGTGGGGTAGTCAGCCATGCCCAATGCAGATCCAGTGTCCCCTTCCATCGGTCTGATCAAAGGAAGGGAAGGCTAGACCAGCAAATCATTCAGGGACACAGTGGGCCTCTTCTTTTCAATGCTGGAACCGATGACCTAGGGGGCCCTCCCACACTGGAGGCATTCAAGACGAGGCTGGACAGCCATCTGCCAGGGATGCTCTGACTTGGATTCCTGCACTGAGCAGGGGGTTGGACTCGATGGCCTTGTAGGCCCCTTCTAGCCCTACTATTCTATGATTCTAACTCACCGAATGTCTTGGGGCTGGAACAAGCCAAATACAAACAAATCAGACATAAGCATTGGGAAGACAGCTGACTCTATAAAGATGCAAATGAATTTCTAAGCAACCACACAGATTTTTATTTTTGGCAGATTCCTTGTCATTACTCAGGTCTGGAGTGTGAAGGTTCTATACCCTAGAGCCACTTGTTACTGTTTTGAGAGGTGTGAAGTCACCCATCGTGACACCTGATCTTTCTGCCATGCCCATGACGGTTCACCTTAGGACAGCTGCCTTTTCGCTTCATAAATGATCCAGTGACGTAGGTGAATAGGCTGGTGGCCCAAAGTACATGTATAAGAAATTGAAGGGGCAGGCAGGCTACCAAGGATGAGCATGAACGAGTAGCCTAGACTTGTGGAGATGGTGTCAGGAAAGCTACAGCTGAGAATAAACTGAGGTTGACAACGAATACTCAAAAACAGGACTATATCCAATGGGCTTGTTAGAGGAGGGCAGATTTTGGTTAGACATTAGGAGAAATGTTTTGATGGCAATGTGGGTTTTCTGTAAAATTTTGAATTGAAAAGTTTTCCAATGCAAATGAGGTTACTTTGCATAGGATCATTTGCACAGAAAAAAACATCTGAAAATGTTCTGATGCCTTAGAGCAGGGGCAAGCAACTTGTGGCCCTCCAGATGTTTTGGCAAACATCCTCCACTGCCTCTGCTGGCTAGAGCTGATAGGAGCTATAGGCCAAACATCTGGAGGGACACAAGGTGCTCACCCCTGCCATGTAGAAATCTAATTTAGCATGTTTATTTTGTTGTTGTTCAGTCGTTCAGTCGTGTCCGACTCTTCGTGACCCCATGGACCATAGCACGCCAGGCCTTTCTGTCCTACGCTCTCTCCCGGAGTGTGCTCAAGTTCATATTCATTGCATCGGTGATGCTATCTAGCCATCTCATCCTCTGTCGTCCCCTTCTCCTTTTGCCTTCAGTCTTTCCCAGCATCAGGGTCTTTTCCAGAGCGTTTTCTCTTCGCATTAGATGGCCAAAATATTTCAGCTTCAGCTTCAGTATCTGTCCTTCCAATGAGCACTCAGGGTTGATTTCCTTTAGGATGGACTGATTTGACCTCCTTGCAGTCCAGGGGACTCGTAAGAGTCTTCTCTAGCACCACAGTTCGAAGGCATCAATTCTTCGGCACTCAGCCTTCCTTATAGTCCAGCTCTCACAGCCATACGTTGCTACTGGGAAAACCATAGCTTTGATTAGACGGACCTTGGTCGGCAAGGTGATGTCTCTGCTTCTTACTATGCTGTCTAGGTTTGCCATGGCTTTCCTCCCAAGGAGCAAGCGTCTTTTAATTTCATGGCTACAGTCACCGTCTGCGGTGATCTTGGAGCCCAAGAAAGTAAAATCTGTCACTGCTTCCATTTCTTCCCCTTCTATATGCCAGGAAGTGATGGGGCCAGATGCCATGATCTTCGTTTTTTTAATGTTGAGTTTCAAACCAGCTTTTGCACTCTCCTCTTTCACCCTCCACAAGAGGCTCTTGAGATCCTCTTCGCTTTCTGCCATTAGGGTGGTATCGTCTGCATATCGGAGGTTGTTGATAATTCTCCCGGCAATCTTAATTCCGACCTGTGATTCATCCAACCCGGCGTTTCTCATGATGTACTCTGCATATAAGTTAAATAAGCAGGGTGACAATATGCAGCCTTGTCGTACTCCTTTCCGAATTTTGAACCACTCGGTTGTTCCATGTCTGGTTCTTCCTGTTGCTTCTTGACCCTTGTACAGGTTTCTCAGGAGACAGGTAAGGTGGTCTGGTACTCCCATCACTTTAAGAATTTGCCACAGTTTGTTGTGATCCACACAATCAAAGGCTTTAGCGTAGTCAATGAAACAGAAATAGACGTTTTTCTGGCATTCTCTTGCTTTCTCCATGATGCAGCGAACGTTGGCGAGTTCATCTCTAGTTCCTCTGCCTCTTCGAAACCCAGCTTGTACTTCCGGTAGTTCTCGGTTCGCATACTGCTGAAGCCTAGCTTGTAGGAGTTTGAGCATCACCTTGCTGGCATGTGAAATGAGCGCAATTGTGCGGTAGTTTGAACACTCTTTGGCGTTGCCCTTCTTTGGAATTGGAATGGAAACTGACCTTTTCCAGTCTTGCGGCCATTGTTGAGTGTTCCAAATTTGTTGGCATATTGAATGCAGCACTTTAACAGCATCATCTTTTAGGATTTTAAATAGCTCGGCTGGAATACTGTCATCTCCGCTAGATTTGTTGTTAGTAATGCTTCCTAAGGCCCACTTGACTTCTCTCTCGAGGATGTCCATCTCAAGTTCAGTGGCCGCACTATCATGGCTATCAGGGACATTAAGATCTTTCGTGTATAGTTCTTCTGTGTATTCTTTCCACCTCTTCTTAATCTCATCTGCTTCTGTTAGGTCCCTGCCTTCTTTGTCCTTTATCATGCCCGTCTTTGCACAAAACGTTCCCTTGAGATCTCCAGTTTTCTTGAAGAGATCTCTAGTCTTTCCCATTCTGTTGTTTTCCTCGATTTCTTTGCATTGTTCATTTAAGAAGGCCTTCTTGTCTCTCCTTGCTATTCTCTGGAGCTCTGCATTCAGCTGGATAGATCTTCCCCTTTCTCCCTTGCTTTTCGCTTCCCTTCTTTCGTGAGCTACTTGTAAAGCCTCATCAGACAGCCACTTTGCTTTCTTGCATTTCTTTTTTTGGGGGGATGGATTTCATTGCTGCCTCCTGAACAATGTTACGGACCTGCGTCCATAGTTCCTCAGGCACTCTGTCTATCAGGTCTAATCCCTGAAATCTATTCCTCACCTCCACTGTATGTTCATAAGGGATATGATTTAGGTCATACCTGAACGGTTTAGTGGTTTTCCCGACGTTCTTCAATTTAAGCTGAAATTTTGCAACAAGAAGCTCATGATCTGAGCCACAGTCAGCTCCAGGTCTTGTTTTTACTGACTGTATGGAGCTTCTCCATCTTTGGCTGCAAAGGACATAATCAATCTGATTTCGATATTGACCATCTGGTGACGTCCATGTGTAGAGTCGCCTCTTGTGCTGTTGGAAAAGAGTGTTTGCTATGATCAGCGTGTTCTCCTGGCAAAACTGTATTAGCTTTTGTCCTGCTTCATTTTGTGCACCAAGGCCATGCCTGCCTGTTATCCCGGTGATTTCTTGACTTCCTACTTTAGCATTCCAATCCCCTATGATGAAGAGGACATCTTTTTTTGGTGTTAGTTCTAGAAGGAGTTGTAGGTCTTCATAGAACCGATCAACCTCAGCTTCTTCGGCATCAGTGCTTGGGGCATAGACTTGAATTACTGTGATGTTGAATGGTTTGCCTTGGATTCGTACTGAGATCATTCTATCGTTTTCGAGATTGTACCCCAGTACTGCTTTTCCCACCCTTTTGTTGACTATGAGTGCTACTCCATTTCTTCTAAGGGATTCTTGCCCACAATAGTAGATATGATGGTCACCTGAATTAAATTCGCCCATGCCTGTCCATTTTAGTTCGCTGATTCCCAAGATGTCGATGTTCAATCTTGCCATCTCATGTTTGACCACCTCTAGCTTACCTTGATTCATTGATCTGACATTCCAGGTTCCTAAACAATATTGTTCTTTACAGCATCAGATTTTCTTTTCACCACCAGACACATCCACAGCTGAGTGTCCTTTTGGCTTTGGCCCAGCCGCTTCACTCTTTCTGGCGCTACTTGGGAATTCCCTTTGCTCTTCCCCGGTAGTATATTGGACACCTTCCGACCTGAGGGGCTCATCTTCCGGCGTCATCTCTTTTAGCCTTGTGATACGTTCCATGGGGTTTTCTTGGCAGGAATCCTGGAGTGAGTTGCCATTTCCTTCTCCAGTGGACCACATTTTGTCAGAACTCTCTGCCATGACCTGTCCGTCTTGGGTGGCCCTGCACGGCATAGCTTATGGCTTCACTGAGTTATGCAAGCCCCTTCGCCACAACAAGGCAGTGATCCATGAAGGGGATGTTTATTTTACTTATATATAATAAACAAAACTAAGAGGAAGTACCCATGTTAGTTTTCTTGCCCCAATACACCACAAGTATTTCACCTGAAATATTTGAGAGGAAAAATTAAAGCACACTTAATGTGATTTAAATGTTACATTATGTAGATTTTTTAATTGGAATACTTGTAAAAATGTAAAGAAAATATACTTCCCCTACTTCTTTTAAATTTAAGAAAAAAACCACAAAGGTACTAAACAATGTTGACATACTAATTAATTTTAGCAACCCAAGGAACTGTGCATGATATGCTGACAACCATTCCTCTATTTCAACAGAGTTCATCTCTCTTCTACTGTGGTTGTTGGCGCGCCTTCAGTTTCACTGTCACCATTTATTAGTTCCATTTCACACTGAGGCATATATGTATTTCAATGACATACATGTATGCTAGGGATAAGCACTGGAAAAACTTCCTCCCCACATCGCTGCTTGATGGTAAGAGCCAGTTCAACAGGCTAAATGGACTATAAGCCCCCCTCCAATTCTATTACGTTAAGCAAAAATGTTCTAACATTGTACAAAGAAAACCTGGATTAAAGATAAAAAATACCAAATGCATGGAAGGGAAAATAACCAAGTTGCAATTCTCTACCAAGTGCATCTGAACTAGCTGTGTGCTGCTTTATTCATACTGGTCATTGCTCCCCAGCTTGTATTACAGGCCACCTTTCCTCCACTGAGCTAAGGGAGGTGTACATGGTGTTTTCATCCAACCCCCGCCCATTTTATCCTCACAACTACCCTTTGAGGTAGGCTATGCTAAGAGATAGGAAGTGATCCAAGGGCACCCAGTGAGACTGATGGCCAACTGGGAATTTGACATGTGTTGCCCAAGTTTTAGCCTCACACTGCAATCCATATTGAGTGTATGGACATGTTCACTCATGACCCTTTTCACAGCTGGGTCTTCGATCATGACCAGTTGCTGCTCTTTCTCTTAACACAAGGTGTATTAGTTTCTAGGCATGCAAATAGGTCTGAGGGGATAATGGTGATGCGTTATCTGCTGACACTGGAGGCATAGAGAGCTCCCTAAAAGAGGGGAGGAGTTCTATTCCCTTTGCAATTTTTAGGAGGAACTTGAGTGACATCAATATGTAAAATGGAAACATTCAACACTCAGTCCTTGGTGTGTTTCAATGAATTTATTAAATTCTTACAAAACAATACAAAAAATGTGGTATAACAAGGTGTTACAAAGGAAAAAGTTCCATCAAGCTGTATCAGTTTGTAGTAAAAATGTAACCTAAAAGCCATTGTATGTGTCTTAAGCAGCACGTAGTACTGTAAGAGCTGCGCATGCCTGGAATGAGCAGACAGTAACCCTCAGATAAGGTTGCTAAGCAAACCGCTGACAACCAATCAAAAGTAACACGCTGGCTGAGGAATGCAAGCTAAGTGATAAAACTGCAGCGCGGAGGTTGCCCAGGGTCGACTCTGCTTTGAGCGTGAGCTCCCTTGTCGAACTGTTTGCAAACAATAAAATCGAGCTGGACCCAGCCTGAAGTTGACTCTCCTCTTTGGGGCAAATTGGACCAGCCTCCAGGGGGCGAAACTAGCACTTTGTGCAACAAGTTCACCTGGTACATAATAAAGTGCTCGGTGGTTTTTTGTTTTTTAATTTTATTTTACGTTTTTTTATTTCTCATTTTCAAACCAGTCCGTTGCTGGAGGAATCACACACATATAGTCCCCAGCAGCACATTAAGGTGACTTCATGTCAAAACAAAACCTTTGGCAGTCTTTTTACGGAAACCAGAGGAAAATATTTCTCCTGGACTGATTTTTCTCATAAAAAAAGAAAACAGAGTTCACAGTAAAATGTCACTGTTGTTGTTGTTCAGTCGTTCAGTCGTGTCCGACTCTTTGTGACCCCATGGACCATAGCACGCCAGGCCTTCCTGTCCTGCGCTCTCTCCGGAGCGTGCTCAAGTTCATATTCATTGCATCCGTGATGCTATCTAGCCATCTCATCCTCTGCCGTCCCCTTCTCCTTTTGCCTTCAGTCTTTCCCATCATCAGGGTCTTTTCCAGGGAGTTTTCTCTTCGCATTAGGTGGCCAAAATATTGGAGCTTCAGCTTCAGTATCTGTCCTTCCAATGAGCAGTCAGGGTTGATTTCCTTTAGGATGGACTGATTTGACCTCCTTGCAGTCCAGGGGACTCGTAAGAGTCTTCTCCAGCACCACAGTTCGAAAGCATCAATTCTTCGGCGCTCAGCCTTCCTTATAGTCCAGCTCTCACAGCCATACATTACTACTGGGAAAACCATAGCTTTGATTAGACGGACCTTTGTCGGCAAGGTGATGTCTCTGCTTCTTACTATGCTGTCTAGGTTTGCCATGGCTTTCCTCCCAAGGAGCAAGCGTCTTTTAATTTCATGGCTACAGTCACCGTCTGCGGTGATCTTGGAGCCCAAGAAAGTAAAATCTGTCACTGCTTCCATTTCTTCCCCTTCTATATGCCAGGAAGTGATAGGGCCAGATGACATGATCTTAGTTTTTTTAATGTTGAGTTTCAAACCAGCTTTTGCACTCTCCTCTTTCACCCTCAACAAGAGGCTCTTTAGATCCTCTTCGCTTTCTGCCATTAGGGTGGTATCGTCTGCATATCGGAGATTGTTGATAATTCTCCCGGCAATCTTAATTCCGACCTCTGATTCATCCAACCTGGCATTTCTCATGATGTACTCTGCATATAAGTTAAATAAGCAGGGTGACAATATGCAGCCTTGTCGTACTCCTTTCCCAATTTTGAACCAATCGGTTGTTCCATTTCTGGTTCTTACTGTTGCTTCTTGACCCTCGTACAGGTTTCTCAGGAGACAGGTAAGGTGGTCTGGTACTCCCATCACTTTAAGAATTTGCCACAGTTTGTTGTGATCCAATCAAAGGCTTTAGCGTAGTCAATGAAGCAGAAATAGACGTTTTTCTGGAATTCTCTTGCTTTCTCCATGATGCAGCGAATGTTGGCGATTTGATCTCTAGTTCCTCTGCCTCTTCGAAACCCAGCTTGTACTTCCGGTAGTTCTCGGTTCGCATACTGCTGAAGCCTAGCTTGTAGGATTTTGAGCATCACCTTGCTGGCATGTGAAATGAGCGCAATTGTGCGGTAGTTTGAACACTCTTTGGCGTTGCCCTTCTTTGGAATTGGAATGTAAACTGACCTTTTCCAGTCTTGTGGCCACTGTTGAGTGTTCCAGATTTGTTGGCATATTGAATGCAGCACTTTAACAGCATCATCTTTTAGGATTTTAAATAGCTCGGCTGGAATACTGTCATCTCCGCTAGCTTTGTTGTTACTAATGCTTCCTAAGGCCCACTTGACTTCACTCTCTAGGATGTCCGGCTCAAGTTCAGTGACCGCACTATCATGGCTATCAGGGACATTCAGATCTTTCCTGTATAGTTCTTCTGTGTATTCTTGCCACCTCTTCTTAATCTCATCTGCTTCTGTTAGGTCCCTGCCTTCTTTGTCCTTTATCATGCCCGTCTTTGCACAAAACGTTCCCTTGAGATCTCCAATTTTCTTGAAGAGATCTCTAGTCTTTCCCATTCTATTGTTTTCCTCGATTTCTTTGCATTGTTCATTTAAGAAGGCCTTCTTGTCACTCCTTGCTATTCTCTGGAACTCTGCATTCAGTTGGATATATCTTCCCCTTTCTCCCTTGCTTTTCGCTTCCCTTCTTTCGTGAGCTACTTGTAAAGCCTCATCAGACAGCCACTTGGCTTTCTTGTATTTCTTTTTCTTGGGGATGGATTGAGTTGCTGCCTCCTGAACAATGTTATGGACCTGCGTCCATAGTTCCTCAGGCACTCTGTCTATCAGGTCTAATCCCTGAAATCTATTCCTCACCTCCACTGTATATTCATCAGGGATATGATTTAGGTCATACCTGAACGGTTTAGTGGTTTTCCCGACGTTCTTCAATTTAAGCCGAAATTTTGCAAGAAGCAGCTCATGATCTGAGCCACAGTCAGCTCCAGGTCTTGTTTTTACTGACTGTATGGAGCTTCTCCATCTTTGGCTGCAAAGGACATAATCAATCTGATTTCGATATTGACCATCTGGTGACGTCCATGTGTAGAGTCGCCTCTTGTGCTGTTGGAAAAGAGTGTTTGCTATGATCAGCATGTTCTATTGGCAAAACTCTATTAGCTTTTGTCCTGCTTCATTTTGTACACCAAGGCCATGCCTGCCTGTTATCCCGGTGATTTCTTGACTTCCTACTTTAGCATTCCAATCCCCTATGATGAAGAGTACATCTTTTTTTGGTGTTAGTTCTAGAAGGTGTTGTAGGTCTTCATAGAACCGATCAACCTCAGCTTCTTCGGCCTCAGTGGTTGGGGCATAGACTTGAATTACTGTGATGTTGAATGGTTTGCCTTGGATTCGTAGTGAGATCATTCTATCATTTTTAAGATTGTACCCCAGTACTGCTTTTCCCACCCTTTTGTTGACTATGAGTGCTACTCCATTTCTTCTAAGGGATTCTTGCCCACAATAGTAGATATGATGGTCACCTGAATTAAATTCGCCCATGCCTGTCCATTTTAGTTCGCTGATTCCCAAGATGTCAATGTTCAATCTTGCCATCTCATGTTTGACCACATCCAGCTTACCTTGATTCATTGATCTGACATTCCAGGTTCCTAAACAATATTGTTCTTTACAGCATCGGATTTTCTTTTCACCGCCAGACACATCCACAGCTGAGTGTCCTTTCGGCTTTGGCCCAGCCGCTTCACTCTTTCTGGCGCTACTTGGAAATACCCTCTGCTCTTCCCCAGTAGCATATTGGACACCTTCCGACCTGAGGGGCTCATCTTCCAGCGTCATATCTTTTAGCCTTGTCATACGTTCCATGGGGTTTTCTTGGCAAGAATACTGGAGTGGGTTGCCATTTCCTTCTCCAGTGGACCACGTTTTGTCAGAACTCTCTGCCATGACCTGTCCGTCTTGGGTGGCCCTGCACGGCATAGCTTATGGCTTCACTGAGTTACGCAAGCACCTTCGCCACAACAAGGCAGTGATCCATGAAGGGGAAATGTCACTAACAAGTTCTAAATAGACTTAAAATTGAGGAGGGGAAGGACATTAAATCAAAAATGCATCAAGACATTTTCTCCCCCCACTCAAATACAAAACAATATGCTTTCCAAGAAAAAAAAAGTTTTTACAAAGAAAAATATGGGAGGATGAAGGTTTAAAGGAAAAACTTTGGCAAGTAAGGGTTGATCGGGGGGGGGGATGGGGGAAGAGAGGAGAAATAACACAAACCAAACCAGAGTATAAATATGCGGACAGCAATCTTGAGAGAGACTAACTGGTTCAGAGGATGTCAAAGGAGCATATTGAAGGAGTTCCCACCCCCATCCAGAGACTGAGGCCCATTTTTCTATGGGGACTAGTGTTGCACAAAATGCTAGTTTCGCCCCCTGGAGGCTAGTCCAATCTGCCCCAAAGAGGAGACTCAACTTCAGGCTGGGTCCAACTCGATTTTTTTGTTTGCAAACAGTTCGACAAAGGAGCTCACGCTCAAAGCAGAGTCGACCCTGGGCAACCTCCGCGCTACAGTTTTATCACTCAGCTTGCATTCCTCAGTCAGCCTGTCACTTTGATTGGTTGCCAGCGGTTTGCCTGGCTGCCTTATCTTAGGGTTACTGTCTGCTCATTCCAGGCATGCGCAGCTCTTACAATACTACGTGCTGCTTAAGACACATGCAATGGCTTTTAGGTTACATTTTTACTACAATTCCCCCGTCAAAAGGCTTTTCTCAAATTTATACTCTCTTTGGTCCATCGGTGGACTGCGCACTTAAAGGCGCAAACTATTATCGCTGTGGCATTGACGGTTTTCTCTAAACAGCAAGTGAGGCCTGGGACGCCTTTGTTCTAGCTACTAGAATGCTGACAACAAAAACACTTTTTTTTTGAACTTTTGGAACTCAGTTTTGTTCCGTTCATCAGGAACCCTTGAAACGAGAGCGCCCCCTTTCTGTAGAGCTACTTGTGTCCTTTCAGGGGTTCATTATTCCAACGGTGACCTTCAGGTGGGTCAGCTTCCGGTGTGACCCTCTCTGGTGCGGGTGATGCCTTTATTCAGTGTGATGAATCCACTTCTTTTCTTTGGCGACTTTCATAGCAATGGGAGTGGTAAGTAGGATCTGAAACAGACCCTTCTGCTTCTTGGTAGGTGGTTCATCTTTCTAGGACTGGATTAGCACCCAATCGCTGGGATTGAGATTATGCACTGGAGCATCTAAAGGCCAGGATTGGTGCGGTGTCGCAAACCTGTGAAAACAAAACAGACTGCAAAGCAGTAACATAACCTTGAATCTTAAAACTTTTACTTTTAAATTCACATTTAAGCTATCAGCCATAGGTAATATCCGAGGTGGGCACTTGTTGAACGTTTAAAAGGTGTCAATTTAATACTTCCCTTGGGGGCGCACCATACTCGAGTCAAGGTGATTGGCAAGGCCTGTGGCCTTTCAACTTAATCTTTAAACAAATTCTAATGAGCATTGTCTTTAAGGTGCGGTTCATCTTCTCAACTTGACTTGTAGATTGAGGTTTCCAAGGGGGGTGTAGCTTCTAGTTAGTTTGTTATGCCAGGGCCACTACTTACGTCACTTGTCCAACAAAATGGGGCCCCTGATTTGATTCACTCTCTTTAGGTAACAAGAGCTTAGGGATTACTTTTTAACAGGATCTTGGCTACTGTCTGAGCGGTGCAGTCAATTGCTTTTATCATTACTAGCAGGTACCGATAGCCATGAGTCTGGGGCAACTCTGAAAAGTCAATTTGAAATCTCTGAAAAGGATAGTAAGCGCATGGGCGACTTCTCATTTGAGCTGGGGGCTCAAGCATCTTTGAATCATTTTTGAGGCACAAAGGGCAGTCAGCCACTGTTCTCAGGTCTTGGTCCAACCTGAAGGAGGTGCTATCTGCCTCGGGCGCACTCAAAATCGGGGTGCTAAAGGGGGATGATCCCTTTATTAGCTAACCATAATTTTTGAACTTCTCAATGAGCGGCTTCAAGCCTGCACAGGTGGCTTTCTTCAGAGGATACTGCCTCACGCACACAGGGCTCTCCCTTTTTAAAGAAGATTTTAATTTGTGTTATGCATTTGGTCGGGCAGGGGTTCTGTCTGCCCACACACATGGATTAACATTCTCTAAAATCTCAGTCCCTTTGGCCTCTGACACAATCTTGATTGCTTGAAGGGCCATTCGATAATTTGAGCCCTGCATTGCTGGCAGCTGTACTACAATCTGATTATCACGGAAGAAGATTTTAGCTTGCAGTTTTGTTAACAAGTCCCGCCCCAAGAGGGCAACCAGGTATGCGGATGAAACTACAAAGGCATGTTCCAGTATGTTATTTCCAGTCTTCGTGAGGAGGGGCTTACACAGGGGCAATTTAGTTTTTTTTTTTTCCCCTTTAATTTCTTCTATAGTTACATGCTTTCCACTTTCTCTTGCCGGGGGGCTTCACAGGGATCATAGAAAATGTGGCTCCAGTATCTACTAGGGCTTTACAGTCCTCGCCACCAACCCTTACTTTTACCTTGGGATTCTCCCGAGCGTTTGTTCGTAGGGTGGTGGCCCTTCAGCTAGACTCCCCCCCACTGGAGGACCCTGCCAGCATTTGGCAGCCTTCAGGGTGAGTCTCTTTTCTCTTTTCTTTCAGCTCTGGACAATCTTTCTTCCAATGTCTCTTCTCTCGGCAATACGCACATTTATTGAGCCCCGGTTGGCCCTTTCCTTTTCTGCCCCCCCCCCCCCCCTGGTCACTTCTGTGCTCTCAAGCTGCGGTTTATATCTCCGCCCATGGTGGCTGCCAGCATTGCCTTTTCCTTTTTCAGAAATGGCACTCTTTTCATGTGCTCTCATGTGCACCATAGCTCTAAAAACTTCATGATCTGGGGTCTGATACGGCTAAAGCAGGCGGTGATATTAAGGCTTGCTTCAATTTAAGAAAAGCCTTTTTTATTTTAATTGTCCACTTCTAGTGGGTAATATTTTTGTTAAAGCTTCATACGGGGGCTTCACCCCTTTTTATGGCTACTATAGCCCCCCTCTTGTAACAGGCACACTTATCTTTTGGCTTGCCTGTTCTGCAGATCATGTTTGAAATTCTCTGTGCCATGCACCAGTTTTAACTCTTTGTTTTCTCTGCAAGTTAGGCTGTTTGCCATTGCTTCGACAGAGACTCGCTTGCTTAGATCTTCAACGACACACATTTGGGATAAGCTTTCTTTCTTTTTTAAGCCTTTTTGTCTGCTACTTTCTTCTGCCTTCTTTTATACCTTTTTCATATCATTAAAATCTAACACCATGACTGGAAAACATTTGTTTTGTATAGTAGGGCATGGTGGAGCAGATCTACCCATTATACTGCTCCTCTGACTGCATGGTCAGGGCCCATCAAAATCAAGGGAAGGGCGTTCTCATATGTGGAAAGAGTTCCAAGCCACCATTTTTGCATCGGCAACTCCACACTGCATGAGTTTTGGCAGAGTGTCAGGTTTGCCTCTGAGCAAATGGAACGTCACAACAGTTCAGATTTTGAGAAAGAGCTGGAACACATGGGGCAGGAACTTTCTTAGGCTTCAGAAACACAGCTGGGCTTAGAAGTATCACGGGAGAGTGGGGGACTCTCTCTCTCTCACCTCTTAAGTTAAGAGAATTTGCTGCCCCCCTTTTAAAGGGAAACTAACTTTCGTAGTTTCTCTTTGAACTTTTTGAAGGCTGTTTCCTTTGTAGTCTGTGAATCTCTAGAAATTTGTATCTGTATGCTTCATTAGGGTAAATGAAATCAAAGCCTTGGAAATCATAGAATCATAGAATAGTAGGGTTGGAAGGGGCTTACAAGGCCATCGAGTCCAACCCCCTGCTCATTGCAGGAATCCAAGTCAGAGCATCCCTGACAAATGGCTATCCAGCCTTGTCTTGAATGCCTCCAGGGTGGGAGAGCCCACTGCCTCCCCAGGTAATGGGTTCCATTGTCATATTGCTCTAACAGTTAGGACGTTTCTCCTGATGTTCAGCCGGAATCCAGCTTCCTGTCACTTGAGCCCATTATTCCGTGTCCTGCACTCTGGGATGATTGAGAAGAGATCCTGGCCTTCCTCTCTGGGACAACCTTTTAAGTACTTGAGGAGTGCTATCAGATCTCCCCCCAGTCTTCTCTTCTCAAGGCTAAATATACCCAGTTCTTTCAGTCAAATGCAGCTTTTTATCTGAGTGTTGAAATCACAAATCAAACTGTACACTGAGCTGATCACAAACAAACACACACTCTACAACAACGGGAGTTGAAGGCTATGACAAGCCTCACAGTACTTTTTACGGCAAGTCTTTAACTGTCCAAAGTTCCAGTCCATGTGCAGAGTGCCTCTAACAAAGAAGGCTTTGGGCCATAAAGAAGGGATGTTTTTAACAAAAGCTCTGTGTCTCTTCATCAGTTCGAATGGGGAAGGTGTAACCTTACACCTCTTCTAGATTCCTCCACAGGTAAGAACAGAGCAGTGCTGCTCAGCTTTCCAGCTGTGATGCTTTTCTTGTTTTTTTTTTTGCAAATCTCACTCTTTTGTCAGGTCCTCACAGACACCTTCCAGCCTCTCTGCTTGCTAAGGCTAAACCAGCCGCGGCGAAGGGGGGTTAGGCAAGTCCCCCTTGGCTCTGCTCTGAGCAGGCTGACAGAGAGAAGCTCACACAGACCCTGATATTTTAAGAACTTGCTCTGTCTTTGTTTCTTGATTTTGCCACAGTCTTTAAGTCATCAAACAAATATCTTTCTTCAGAAGTTGCAACTTTTTTAACTGCTTTTGCTTCTTCTAACAAACGTGGATACGGTGGCAGACAAACTGTCTCTGGAGGGCCCCCTCCCTCCCCCAACAACCTCTCCTCCCAACCTAACAGACCGAATCAGACCGGGGGGAGCTCAGGGCACCTTGGGCAGGGTCTCCCAGTCTTCAAGCTCCTTCCGTGGGGCTTGAATCGGGGGGAACAGGGGCTTTGGGCTTCACCTCGGAGCGTACCATCATGACGTTACAATATTGAACTTTATATTCAACCTTTTCTCGCCTTCAGTGGATTTTGGTTGGCACTCATCCAAATGCTGATAACCTCACCTTCCCTGAGGCAAATTTATCTCTCACTACTTGATTCAGACACCACCCGGGGTCTCTTGCCCCTGCGGTCCTTTGGCAGTAACGTATTTACACATTTACACTTCTGTAACTAAGGGGGATTCTTTCCGCACCAATTCAACCACCCATCAATATAGGCGAATTGATCCCATTGCCCATTATTCACCACATTTTTATATACAGCATTTACAAGATTTACACCAAAGGATCCTATGTCTGGCCAACTAATTCCAAATGCTGGCCATTCCAACTGACAGAGTGTAACCAGCTTGCCTTTCGACATCTTAGTACATGGAGCCTGACAAACCTCCGACGCTCCGAAGGCAACTCAAACAGAAAGACAGAAGGGAAATCAAGTACTTACTCCGCCCAGCACCCTAGTGCCGTCTCTTCAGACCCGTTCAGCCTGGTGGACTCAATCAATGGAGTCCACGCCTTTAACCTCCTGGGTGTCCCGACCCCCGTTCTCTGGTGCCGTGGCAGACCTCAAAGGCGGTCCGGCGCGCCCCACAGGCACCTTTGCCGGTTCTGTCGTTTGACCCCAGGGTGGTCCAAGGGACTCCTGACTGCTCGCCAGTTTGTTGCACAAAATGCTAGTTTCGCCCCCTGGAGGCTGGTCCAATTTGCCCCAAAGAGGAGAGTCAACTTCAGGCCGGGTCCAACTCGATTTTATTGTTTGCAAACAGTTCGACAAAGGAGCTCACGCTCAAAGCAGAGTCGGCCCTGGGCAACCTCCGCGCTGCAGTTTTATCACTTAGCTTGCATTCCTCAGCCAGCGTGTCACTTTGGTTGGTTGCCAGCGGTTTGCTTGGCAACCTTATCTTAGGGTGACTGTCTGCTCATTCCAGGCATGCGCAGCTCTTACAGTACTACGTGCTGCTTAAGACACATACAATGGCTTTTAGGTTACATTTTTACTACACTTGTAACTTTAAACTCAGCTTAACTCTTCTAGCTTCCAAACCAGAGGAATTGTGGGGACAATGGCACTGCTTGAAGTTCTCCAATAGAGAGGATGCTCTTAAGCCCCTATCCCAGCATTCCTTAGGGGTTAATGCAAGTTCAAGAATTAGTTTTAAGTGTGTAATCTAAATATGACTTGGTAGGAAGGCATTCTGTCTCTCCCCACCCCACCCCAAAATGCATGTTTTGTCTCTGAATTGAGAGGTGAGAAATCTAAGCACCACCAATTTTGCTCACACACACAAGAAGGTGCACAGGAGGGAAAACCAAGTAACTGGGACAGTCTAGGGCCACAAATAGAGTTTACTCGTGTCCTGGGAATAAACTTAAAAACACAAGTAACTGAGCCATAGAGATACATCCAAAAAGGCTAAATATGGCGGGGGAGGGAGTGGCAGTCCAGCTCATACACTAGTCAAAACCAAGTCCCATTGAAACAAAAGGAGACAAGTTAGTTCTGACTCACTTAAGTCCAATTGCTTTCAATGGGATTTATTAGCCAGGATTTTAGTCTCCCATAGTAATAAATTGGATCTCCCTCTTTCTCTCCCCGCCCCAACTTTAAAATATCAGAACAGACCATAAATCACCAACTTGAGTGCACCAATTTCTAGCTTAGCTGCATTGTGAGTCTGGGCTGCACGCAACGATCAAATCCTTGCCTTCATCACACTTTCCCTGTTCGGTTTAAGGAAGCCATGAAATGGCAAGGAATTAAGGAGAGAGGGATCTTGCTACCATGCTCCCAACACATCACTTGAGTAGCAGCCGCCACACTGAGAGCAAGAGGCCAACCCGCAGATCAGTAGGGCCAAACCATGGAGCAACCATCTCGGCTGCAGACATGCCCAACATACTTCACCCAAAATCTGAGCTGCCGATGAACCCTTCACATTACAAAGTCAGCCCCCCAGTCAAGACAGGAGGATCCTGAGCTACCCTTGCAATGCAAGAACATGGCAGCAAGATGTGCCATTTCAAAGCAGTCTTAAAAAAAAACACACACACCGCCAAGTGCCAAACAACACCATTGCCTTTTTTCTACAGACCACAAACCTACCATCCAGCCAAAAGTGGGGTAAGAACAGCCCATTTTTGGAGACACTTGAACCATTCCACACAATGATGCAAATCATTCACCTCCCTGGAAGTAAGAGGTGAACTTCACAGTGAGGTTGCTTCAATTATTTTGGTCCCCCCCCCCCCGCTTCCTTTAAACAACAACAAAAAGTGCTGGGTTGTTTTTTTTTTTAATTAGGGAACCCACTTACTTTCTTGGACCACAATCCTTCACACAATGTTCTTGCATACCCAAAGGGGGAAAAAACACTGTGCGCAACTTTGCGCACAGGAGATATGCATGCTAAGGTAAACAGCGCAAAGGGAAAGTATTGCAAGAGCAGTCCAGATTATTTTATTCTGCAGCCATGTGCAATTCTGTTGCGCAGTTATGCGCATTTCATGCAGTGTCTATGGCACCATTGCCCAATCTTGTTAGGCTTTCAACTCCCAACATTCCCAGATGGTATGACCAATGGCCGTACTGGGTGGAAAAGGTGGGAGTTGCAACCCAATGGGTAATGCTGGTTTATGGATTTTTTGTGTGTTTTTGTTTTTAAATATTGGGCACAAGTCAAAGAGATAACAGTAGAAGAGGGATCTCTGAGCAATCCTTCACAAGCTGAAATAATCCTGAGAAGCATCCATATTTGAAAAAGAGAGGGTGGGGAGGAGTTCTTGTGGAGAGTTTCGGTCTGGAAGCCGAACCGTACAAGCTACCACCCCTGACTCAACCTGGGCATGTCATAGGAGCTTCCAGCACCCCTGATTTTTGGCCCTCTAAGTAATGAACTGGGGAAGATGAGCAGGAGGCAGTCCTCCTCCTCCAAAGTAGAATCGCAAACACAAGGAGCGAGGAGGGGGAAAGATCCCATACAGACATCTGCTCCTAGAGTACAACTAAGCACTTGCTGGCCGCATAATCACTGTAGCCAGCTGTGCCAATGGACTGTGCTGATTATGACAGATGCACTTAAGGAAAACAGCGCATAGACCAGCAACTCTTGAAACTCCCTGTTTTTAAGAACAGGGGTGGCCGTGTGCTTTCCCTCCGCTCTTCTTTGTAAAGCACAGACATCCCAAGAAAAGCCAGGAATGAATCAGCAATTGTTTTCCTGTCTCCACCGCAACGTTTTAAGTTTCAGAACCTGTGTAACCATCGTGGGTCCCAATCCAGGAACTCCAGGGATTGTAGTTCTGTGCCAGCCCCTGTGTAGTTCTGTGCTTTGGGGCAGAAATAAGAAGCTGGGAGACAAGCTTTCTCTACAGATTTAAAATTTGTTCAGAGGTATGCCAGAGAGAGTCTCCCAGCTTTCCAGCAAGGCAACCCCCAAAGCGCTTGGTATCCTTCGCAAGCACCCTTGCTGTCAAAACTGGATGATGGACACTCTCTGTCCCAGATGACAACAAGAGAAGCTTTCACTTCTTGTCCTAAAAGAGTTAAACACACCACCCCAAAACAAGTTTAAAAGCTGTAACTTGCAGCGTTCAGATCACTTTCCTAACAGAAAGGCATTCACATACAACTGTATGTTCAAGTATTTCTTACCATAAGACTAAAATCTACAACAAATAACAAAATGCGTTATATATAATTTTGTTAACATACAATAAGAGTTCTTTTTTTAAAAAATGCTTTATCCGATGTTGCAGCCTGCTTGGATTTGAGGTGCCTCCTACCACCAGTATGTGCACCCCACATTTCAGCCTGCTCCCCCACCCCTCAGAGAAGATTGCATGGTCATAAAAAGCAAGCAACAATAGATATGGGGGACTGAGAATCCAAGTGTTGCATTTACTGTCAAGGGACAGGGGATTATACGAAGTAGAAAAGGAGGGGTAATTCAAGCTGAGCTATTTTACAATCCCCCTCACTTATCAAAAATCATTCACATCCAGTAGTTAGGGTACCTAAAAAAGTTATTCGCTATCACCTACCTCTCCCCACCTCAAACAAAACCAAACACCTATTGCATAGTATTGTCTTAAAAAAAAAAACTTTGATCAGAGAAAACCATAGTTCTTAAGACACACAAACACAACACTTCCAGACATGCACATCTGGACAGGAGTTGAGGTTAACAAAAGCTGCTGCTGCCAATTTCTCATTCTTGGGCCCGTTGGCAAATAATGATGTAAAAGCACTCGTGGCTGCTACCTCCAAAGGATTCTGAAAAGGGTAATCTTTGGAGAGTGCCCTCAGCTCATTACACAACGGAAATATCTCAGGGCTCAGGAAGGGAGAATGGTTAACAGAATCTGAAGCTGGTGTAGGTAGTACATTTTAGGAGCTCTCCCCGCAAAGCTGCATAACTTGAGACTTGAGTCTGTTTCCCACCTCCCAGCTGAGCAGAGCAGAGCACAGTAGAGGAAGCTGCTCCAGCTGGTCCAGGGACTACAGAAGCAGGCAAGCTCCCAGAGAGCGAACGACCAGAGCGAGCGGACAGGGGAAGCAAACAGGAGTTGGCCAGGGGAGTTGCAGTGGTTGAAGATGTTAGATAAAAATAGTCCTTGCTTTCGGTTTAGAAGGAAAGGATGCCAGGCAGGCAGCAGTGGATCCAACACTATTTTATTGAAACGTTTTGCAAAACGGGTGCAGAGCAGTCTGGACCTCGAAACACGTGTGCAAAAGCCTTTTATACTATATTGCTTCTATTGTTCTTACCAGTAACCAATGAAACAGTTAGTACATCGGCTCACCAAGTCAATAGCCAATAAACAGTCAGTATCAGCTTACTAAACTGTTAGTCATGGGCACGTCAGTATGATTTTCTTTTTGCTCTGCCTACATTTTTTCGCCACTCGGGCTTTTATGTAACTGGAGACGCCAACAGTTACGGAGTCTCTTTTTCTAACAATTCCCTCCTTTAAGTCTTTATTCATGTCTTAAAGTGTTTAAAACGGAGCCTCTTTATTGGTACAATAAAGCAAGAGCATCTGTTTTGACAGAGCGGTTTTTATCAATCGCTGGGATAAGCCTCTAACACAGGGGATAATGCAACAACCAAATAATACTAGAACTTTTACTACCACTACAAGTGAGATAAGGATTGAGGCTGCTAGGTGTTTCTATTTTCTAAACCACTTTTTTTTTAACCAGGCGGTCATGGGGTTGTTAATCCCCGAATTCTTGGCTAATTCTTCAGACAAGGCATTGAGACCTTGCAAAGCCCTTGTTACCGTGCCATTTGGGGCAGTGTTGTTAGGGATGAAGGTGCAACACCGTCCACTTAGCATGACACAAACCCCCCTTTTTCCGCTAACATCATATCAAGAACACGCCGATTTTCTTAGACCATTAGGCTAGTGGCATCTAGTTGCTCAGCCAATCCCTTTATAGCATCACGGGTATAGTTTATTGAGAGTCTGGCACTTTTTTCTCCCCATGCGTTAGGGTGCTGGAACAAACGGATCACACAGGTGAGGAGGGAAGGAGTGTCCCACCCCAGAGGAAAAGGCAGCACCTTTGCTACTGATCTTCCTGTGGCACAAACAAAACAGTCAGACTTATTTAAGGACTTGGCTGTATACTTTATCTACTCTAACCATACATTATCAGTTTCCTCTGTTATTGGGATTCCTAACCTGGTTTTCTAGGGACGCCTCTCTTTCTCGGGGATCTGTACCAGAAATGGTTTGAGGGCTATAGGTGTGACATTTCGGGGTTTTATCTTAAAGCTGTCAAGCCCAAGTCCTTCAGGTATCACCATCTATGTTAATATTTCTTTGACTAACATTACCAACACCACCCACAATACTTGCTTCATATTACAAGTTTTTTGTAATTCGATCTTGAGCTTTTCCCAGATGTTGTGACTTGTATATTACAGGTGATTGTGGCTCCTGGATGGCTTCTTCACCTGTGTCCCTGGCAGCTTCTGGAGGGGTGCCAGGGAGCAAAGGACCGTTGCCCGTGTCCTTCTGTTCTTTCCAGGTGACAGAAGGAAGCAAGGGTCGCTTAAATGGCTTTATCCAGCTGCAATGTGTCCATTTGCTAGAACCCACAAGCTTTACACACGAGTGGCTGGTTGGTCTCATCAAATAAGGCCCCTCCCACCCTTCCTTTAGGGCTTCTTTATTCCACTTTTTCAGCAACACCTCGTCTCCCGTCTGGAAGAGATGGATAGGTGCATCTAACGGCAATCTCTGGAACGGAACGGAATAAGCTCGTAGCTGTGAAAGAACAGACTGTAGAGAAGTCAACTGATCCCTTAGCATCTGATCACCCATCTCCCACTTGACTTCCTCCCTCCTTCTGCAGTGTACCCGAGGCGGGAACCTAAACATCAGTTCGAAGGAGGACAATTTTATGTCTTTTCTTGGCATCCTTCGAAGCTTCGTTAAAGCTATTGGCAGAGCCTCAACCCAAGTGAGCTTCACCCCTCATTGGAGTTTGGTTAAAGTCTCCTTGAGGCTCCGATTGATTCTTTCAACTTGTCTGCTTGCCTGGGGCCTCCAGGGGCAATGTAAATGCCACTCTACTCCTAGAGCTTGTGCCAGTCCCCGTGTAATAACTGAGGTGAAGTGTGAGCCCTGATCGGACTCTATAACTTCGGGCAGGGGGAACCGGGGCACCACCTCCTGTAACAATTTAGCAACAACAGTTTTAGCTTGGCAGTTCCTACATGGAAACGCCTCTACCCACCCTGTCATTTGACACACTATTACAAGCAAATACCTGTAACCCCTACATGGTGGCATCTCAGCAAAATCAATCTGCACCCTCTGGAAAGGATAGTAGGCCCATGGTCGCCCTCCTTTTGGAGGAGGGGGTGCCCTGGGAGGGTTGGTTTTCTGGCAGACTTTACAGGTTGCGGCCAGTCGGTGGGCACATACAGTTATGCTAGGGGAGACAAACAGCCTCTTGCAATAGTCAATCATGGCTGATGCTCCAGGGTGTCCAAGAGAATGGTGAACTTGTTTTAGAACAACCCTCTGCAGGGTCTGTGGAAGAAGCAGTCTTCCATCTGTCATCTGGATCCATCTGTCGTCGCAGGGACTTATTCCGTGTTCTTGTGCCATCTGTAACTCAGCAGGGGAGTATGTGGGGCGCTCTTTTCTTTTGGGTAGAATGAGGAATGTTCCTTGGATTCCCTCTCTGGCTGCTCTTTTTGCGGCCTCATCTGCCTTCTGGTTTCCCTGTCTTCATTTTTCCTCTTTTTCTTTTCTATGGGCTCAGACGTGGACAACAGCCACTTGTGAGGGTAGCTGGAGGGCATCTAGAAGATCCACTATTAGGCTGCCATTAGCCACTGGAGATCCGTTTGCTGTAAGGAATCCCCTCTCTTTCCACAGTTGCCCATGAGCATGCACAACGGCGAAGGCATTTTTGCTATCGGTATACTCGCTTCCTTTTGCTTGCCTGCAGGGCTCTTGTTAAGGCTACCAACTTAGCGGATTGGGCGGAGAAATGAGGAGGCAACCTTTCCTCGTGCACATTCTCGTCTAGAGTAACGAGGGCCGCTCCTGTGTAGCGCCTTCTATCTAGCATATAGCTAGACCCATCTACAAACAGGTCTTTGGCTCCCTCAATTGATTCATCCTCAAGGTCTGGTCGGCCTTTGGTGTCTAGGTCTAATACTTCAAGGCAGTCATGATCTGGGAGTCCCAATCCGTTTGTGCCCAGTAATGTTGGCAGTAGTGTGGCGATATTAAAACTAGAGCAAGCCTTAAAAGTGAGGTTTTCGTTCGTTAGTAAACCTATTTCATATTGGGAATGCTGGGCCGGGTTGAGAAATTTGCTTCCTCCTCTTGATCTCAAAATTTGTGGCACCCCATGCGTCACCCAAACTTTAATGGGTCCTCCCATTGTCATTTTCTCGGCCTCGGTACAGATCAGAGCTGCTGCCGCCACTGCTCTCAGGCAACTTGGCCATCCTCGTGCTACGACATCTAGGACCTTGGAGTAATATCCCACTGGTCTCCAAGAGGGCCCTTTTCGCTGGCAAAGCACTCCTCAAGCTATGCCCTTATTTTCATGCGCATAAAGTCTAAATGGCCGGCTGGGATTTGGTATGGCCAGTGCGGGTGGTGACACAAGAGCAGCTTTAAGACTGAGGAAAGACTTATTTATTCTTTCTGCAGCGCCTCATGCAGCGGCCGCGCTGTCTCCCCATAGTTTGCTATCCATAGTCGGCAGAATCCGGTCAACCCCAGGTAGGCCCTCAATTCGCGGGGGGACTTAGGGACAGGAGTGTCACGGATGACTCCGACTCTTTCTTGCCCTAGGCTCCGAGTCCCTTTAGTTAAGTGGTAGCCCAGGAATTTTACAGTTGGTTGGGCCAACTGTACTTTTTCTTTTGACACTTTATAACCCCCCCCCCCCCAGATGGTTGAGGAGGGAAACCGTCCCACTCAGGCACGCATTCTTGGCCTTGGCTGAAATCAAGAGGTCGTCACAGTACTGGAGGAGATGCACCTCTGAGTGCTGCTGGACCCAGGGTTTGAGAACTTTTTGGAGCTGCTGGCCAAAGACTACCGGTGAGAGATTCAGCCCCTGAGGGATTACTGTCTATGTTAATTGAACTTTTGACACACACACCCCCCCGCTAGATGGTTGACTCTGTTTTCTATTAGGCTCCAGTCCTCGGTGGCCTCTGGGGTGGATTTTTCTGCAACCTTTAAAAGGGCCACTTGGTAGTTACTACTCTGCTGTTTAGGGAGCCGTATCTCCATCCTTCCGTCAGGAGTAAAAGCAATCTCAATTTGGAGTTTAGTCAATAAGTCCCTTCTTAGCAATGCCACCGGACAGGAGGGGGTACAGACAAATGCATGTTCTAGGTGTGTTTTCCCAACTTTGGTGAACAGGGGACGAGAGAGGGGCACTTTTATTTTTATTATTTATTATTAAATTTATTAATCACCCATCTGGCTGGTCACCCAGCCACTCTGGGCAATGTACAACATACCATAAAACAATTTAAAACAATAAAATTCTACCATAAAAATTGTTTTTTTTTAAATACCCTAACCCACCCCAAATGCCTGCCTGAACAACCACGTTTTTAATGCACGACGGAAGCTCATTAAAGAGGGGGCATGGCGGAGTTCCCTAGGGAGGGAGTTCCACAGAGTGGGGTCCACCACAGAAAAGGCCCTCTCCCTCGTCCCCACCAGTCTAGCTGCCCTGGCTGATGGGACAGAGAGAAGGCCATCCGAGGCTGATCTTGTTAAGTGGCCTGTCTGGTGCTGCTGGAGGCGCTCCTTAAGATAGGCTGGGCCGGAACCATATAGGGTTTTAAAGGTCAAAACCAACACCTTGAATTTGGCCCGGAAAACAACTGGTAACCAGTGCAACTCCTTCAGTACTGGAGTGATGTGATCTCTCCGGCAGCTGCCTTTAATCAGGCGAGCTGCCGCGTTCTGTACCAGCTGCAGCTTCTAAATCGTCTTCAAGGGTAACCCCACGTAGAGCGCATTACAGTAGTCTAAACGAGAGGAGACCAGGGCATGTACTTGGGTTGCCCTTCCCTCGACCCCCATTATGGTGGTGAACCCCCCACCTCCCGTTGGGGGCTCACTGAGGGGGAGGACGGACAGGGTGGCCCCTGTGTCTACAAGGGCTTTGTAGGAGTGGCCCCCAACCTTTATTTTGACCATGGGGTCCCGTCTTGCCTCAGAGACGGCTAAGAGGGGGGGCCGGGCCCCGGTCTGTCTTAATCTCTTTCTTGTTTATACAGAACTCTCTCTGCTCCTCCCCTCTACTTTCTTTCTCTTTCTGTTTTAGGGCTTTACAATCTTACTTTCAGTGTCCAATCTTTTTATAGAAGGCACTGATCTTTTCCTAAGGGAGGCCCTTTTCTGTTTTTCTTTCCACCCTTCTTAACCCCTCCTTGCTCTGGCCTGAGAACTGCAGCAAGGAGTTTTGCTTGCCTCTTGTCTTTCATAAACTTTTGAACTACCTCTAGTAAAACACTTAGGTCAGCCACCAATCCTTTCTCAACTTTCTGCAACTTCTTTCTGATGTCTTGGCAACTATTTCCCACGAACTGAGTCGTGAGAATCTTTAAATTATTTGGGTCATTCAAGTCAACATCAGTATACTTGGTGAAGGCTTCCCTTAGCCTTCGGAGGAACACGGCAGGAGGCTCGTTTTTGTCTTGTTTTAAAGTCAGGACTTTTTGCAAATTGGGGGCCCTCCGCGCGGCTTGTCTCATGCCTGCTAAAATGAGCCGAAAATACGGCATGCCTCTGCCTTTGTGCAGCGGTGGCTAGTCTCCGATCAGGCTGTCTTAAAGGCAACACTGCTGCTATCTGATCTTCGGTCACGAGGGGGAGCTCCTCCCTAAGCTTGGCGCGCGCGCCGGCAAGAATAATCGGTTTCTGACTAAGGAAACAAGTGTTTAATAACATCTGTGTGTCGTCCCAGGTAGGATTGTGTGTGAGCCTCACATTTTCTATTAAGGACAACAATGGACTGGGGTTCTCCTCAAAGGAGGGGTTAAATTGTTTCCAATTATACAAGTCAGATGTCGTGAATGGGACATAAACAAACAACGTCCCTTGAGGATATTGGGCGGTAGAGTCGAGGACCTCTCTAATAGGGAAGATCAATTTATTTTTCTTAGTTATCACAGGGAGGGCCAAGGACATACATTTAATTACCCATGGGGCGGGCCTGCCGCCGAGGGGTACACAAGTTGCCCACGAATCAATATAAGGGAACTGGTCCCAACTTCCCCTCTGTGCTACTGTTGTTTGCACATCAGATACCAAAGTTGGGTCAAAAGATCCCTCAGGTGGCCATTTGGGTTCTAATATTGGCCATTCTCGGGTGCAAAAAAAGACAAGACGATCCTTTGTCATCTTAGTTCTATAATCTTGCTTAAAACGTGACCAATTGCGCAAACAACACTCCAAGGGCGTATGGGACTTCTTCACAGACTTAAATTGGGACCCGCCCATGACGGTGGGAATTTCAATCAGCAATTCTTGCGCTTTGCCCTCCTCTGACCCAGCCTGTCTCCAGGGTAAGGAAATGCAGATCGGGGCTCCCCACTCGCTTTGCCCGAAGGCGTCTCACACAATCACAAACACACCACCGTCCCACGTTTATCCCCTAATGTAAGCTGTTTCACTTACCACAAAAGCCTCTTCTGTCCCGCCCGCAGCTGCGTCCAGCTGCTTATTGATCCACTGCCGGTGCCTAAAAGGAGTGATCATGTCTCCCTCTTCCTCTGGCGTTGGTCCCTGAGCGCCTCTACCGCCGCCATCGTGAGGAGAAGGCAGTGTAAAACAACCGCCTGTGGCCACTTCTCCTCCGTGGCTCCTCGGCTCAGCGCGAAGGGGACACGCCCCGAAGCAGGATCCGAGTCACGGCACCAAATTGTTAGATAAAAATAGTCCTTGCCTTCGGTTTAGAAGGAAAGGATGCCAGGCAGGCAGCAGTGGATCCAACACTATTTTATTGAAACGTTTTGCAAAACGGGTGCAGAGCAGTCTGGACCTCGCGACACGTGTGCAAAAGCCTTTTATACTATATTGCTTCTATTGTTCTTACCAGTAACCAATGAAACAGTTAGTACATCGGCTCACCAAGTCAATAGCCAATAAACAGTCAGTATCAGCTTACTAAACTGTTAGTCATGAGCACGTCAGTATGATTTTCTTTTTGCTCTGCCTACATTTTTTCGCCACTCGGGCTTTTATGTAACTTGAGACGCCAACAGTTACAGAGTCTCTTTTTCTAACAAAGAGACAAAGGAGACAGAGGCTAAGAGGTAAGTGGGCTGCAGGAAGCCCAGGGGGCTGCCCTTTATCCTTCTGAGTGGCTGTGTCAGGGTGGACACTGAGCCCATAGAATCCCAGAGTAGTTCTGATTCTGAGGAAGAGCAGTCGCTCCTGGGAGAGGAGCGCGCTCCTCTTTCCCAGGGCCAACAGCTGACGGAGATTCCTCCCACCAGCGTTCCTAGATTAGAAAGCAGTCCAGGGAGTGACCGAGCAGAGATAGCAGACTTGGTGGATGCGCGACGCAGATGCAGAGAGCGGCGCCAGATGATGGAGGGCGCGGAAAGGAGGCGCAGTGCCCGGTTGGTGCGCAAACAACGGCTGCGCCCCAAGGATCCAAGGGAAAAGGGGAGGGACTCTCCCTAGTCCTTAAGTTCAGGGGTCTGCCAGTAATTCCCTTTCAAATGGGGACCAACTGTTCCAACTTAGGGCATAGGTACTGTGCTGCTCAGATCTAGTTGCAATCGGTATAGTTGTTAAGTTGTAAAAGAAGAAGAAAGCTTTGAAAAGAATCCCTTTGTCTGTGTCTGGACTTGGCTACTGGATTAGACTGAGAGAGGCCTCCAAGGAGCCCTTGACAGGCTGTGAGCTCACCAGGTGCTTCTGAGAGCTCCAACTGAATTGGAGGGGTGCGGCCTGAGTACTCCCAGCAGCTGACTGGGCGGGAAGCTTCAGTCTGTTTCCTGCCTCCCAGCTGAGCTGAGCTGAGCAGAGCAGAGCAAGCTGCTCCAGCTGGTCCAGGGACTACAGAAGCAGGCAAGCTCCCAGAGAGCGAGCGGACAGGGGGAGCGGACAGGGGGAGCAAACAGGAGTTGGCCAGGGGAGTTCAGCAGGGGAGGTCAAGGGGGAGGCCCCTAACATTTTTTTTATTTTTTATTTTTTTAACTAACTTTTTCCTATTTATTTGTCTTGTAACACACACTTCCACACCAGTGGGACTCTGCTTTTAACCTCTACTGAGTAGAGGAGCAGGCACAGGCTAGTCTAGAACAATCACAAAGCTAGACACAAAAAGGGAAAAGAGGCTATGGAAGGACAAGACTCTCCAGTGGGGGTGACCTGCAAGGTGTGTGCAATGTTTGTTTTCTTGCCTGAGAACAACATGGCCGACACCTGCAACAAGTGCAAGTTGATCATGCTGCTGGAAGAAAAAGTAAGTGGACTGGAGCGGCGACTGTCGACCCTCCGGGGAATAAGAGAACACGAAGAGTTCTTGGACAGAATGGGGGAACTACAGCAGCAAAGGGCAGACCAGAAGCTTGAAGAGCAACAGCAAGATGAGGCAGTGGGAAATGCTGAGGTGAAGAAAAATGGAGTAGAGGATACTCCTTGGAAAAGGGTGACAGTTAGGAGAAGAACTAGATGCCACTCTGCACCAGTGGAAGCAGTGGCGCTGTGGAACCAATTCCAGATACTTGCGGATGAGACTGGAGGGCAGCCTGCAGAGGAAGAATCACAGGGGAACCTGCATGAGAGTGAGCAAGAGGCTGAAGGTCAGTCAAACAGAGGCGATGAAACCCAGGCCTACAAGAAGAAGAAGAGAAGAGTGGTAGTAGTGGGAGACTCCTTGCTGCGTGGGATTGAGACCCAAGTATGCCGCGAAGACCCGTGGACTTGCCAGGTATGTTGTCTCCCGGGAGGACAGATTAGAGACGTGACTGAAGGGTTGCCTGCACTCATAAAGCCCACTGACAGGTATCCCTTTCTTCTCATCCATGTGGGAACAAATGATACCGCCAAGCGGAGCTACGAAGAGATCACGTCAGACTTTGAAGCTTTGGGAAGGAAACTCAAGAACTTTGGGGCCCAGATAGTTTTCTCATCCATCCTTCCAGTAGTTAGAAGAGGGATAGAAAGGGAACGAAAAATACTCCGGGTGAATGACTGGCTACGAAGGTGGTGCCGACGAGAGAGATTTGGATTCTGGGACCACGGGCTATACTTCCTGGAAGATGGGCGGTTGGCTAGGGACGGGTTGCACCTCACAAAGGCTGGGAAGAATGTGTTTGGCCACAGCATGAAGAACTTCATCAGGAGGGCTTTGAACTGAATCCTACGGGGAAGGGAAATGTAATGTTGGGGGTAACAATGGACGTAGGCGCATGCACTGCAACGGAGAGAACAGCTCTGATAGCGCCCAATAATAGTCTTCAGACACATGTAGGAAGAAAGCCAGACTATGAAGCACATGGTCTTCGATGTCTATATACTAATGCCCAGAGTATGGGAAACAAACAGAACGAACTTGAACTCTTAATACAAGAGGGAAATTATGACCTGATAGGTATAACTGAGACTTGGTGGGATGACTCTCATGACTGGAATACAGCAATGGAAGGATATCACTTGTTCAAAAAGAACAGGAGGAACAGAAAGGGAGGTGGGGTTGCACTGTAGGTGCAAAATACATATCTCTGCACAGAAATACAGGAGGAGGAGCTTGGTAGCCCCATCGAGAGCATCTGGGTTGAAATAAATGGAGCAAAGAATAAAAGGAACCTGGTGGTCGGAGTCTACTACCGGCCACCCAACCAAGGAGAAGATGAGGATGAAACTTTTGAAAAGCAAATAGCCAATGTTTTAAGGAAGCATGATGTAGTAGTAATGGGGGACTTCAATTTCCCCGATATTTGTTGGGAGTCAAATTCTGCAAAACATGGCCCCTCCAGGAAATTCCTGACTTGTGTGGCGGATAACTTCCGCCTACAGAAAGTAGAGGAAGGAACTAGAGGATCGGCTATCCTTGACTTGATCCTAACCAACACAGATGACTTAGTGGATAAAGTAGCAGTTACAGGAACTCTGGGGGAAGTGACCATGTTGTACTTGAGTTCTTGGTTCTAAGGGAAGCAAAAGCTGAGTGTAGTCAAACACGTACCCTGGATTTTAGGAAAGCTGATTTTCATAAACTCAGAACAATGATCAGTAAGGTCCCAAGGCAAGCGATGCTAGCGAGAAAAGGAGTCCAAGATGGGTGGGAGCTTCTAAAAAAGGAAATTCTCAAGGCACAATCACAAGCAATTCCAACAAGAAGAAAAGGCAGAAGACAACAGAAGAAGCCAATGTGGCTTCACAAAAAGCTTAGGGATGACCTGAAAACAAAAAAGGACACATATAGGAAGTGGAAAGAAGGCCAAGTAACAAAGGAAGAGTACAGGCAGATAGCACAGAATTGCAGGGATGGCGTCAGGAAGGCTAAAGCTGAGAACGAGCTGAGGTTAGTGAGGGATGCTAAAAACAACAAAAAGGCTTTCTTCAGCTACGTGCATAGTAAAAGGCAGAGGAAAGAAATGGTGGTTCAGCTATTAAATAAGGATGGCAAAACGATAACAGATGACAAAGAAAAGGCAGAGGTGCTCAATTCCTACTTTGGCTCAGTCTTCTCCCAAAAGAGGGTCTATGACCCCCCTGGCAAAGGCGAAGTACAGGCTGAAGGGGCAGGATTGCAGCTTGAGATCAATAGGTATGTGGTCAAGGAACACCTAATTACTCTGAATGAGTTCAGATCTCCAGGGCCGGAGGAACTGCATCCTAGAGTAATGAAGGAACTGGCAGAAGAACTCTCAGAACTCTCAGAACCACTGTCTATTATCTTTGAGAAATCATGGAGGACGGGGGAAGTGCCAGATGACTGGAGGGGAGCTAATGTGGTCCCTATCTTCATAAAGGGGGAACCTGGGAACTACAGACCAGTCAGTCTGACATCAATCCCTGGGAAAATTCTGGAGCAGATCATAAAGCAATCCATCTGGAAGCACCTTGACAACAATGCCGTGATTACTCGAAGCCAACATGGATTTGTCAAAAACAAGTCCTGCCAGACAAATCTGATCTCATTTTTGATCAAGTAACCTCCCTTGTAGACCATGGGAATGCTGTAGACATCATATACCTCGACTTCAGCAAAGCTTTCGACAAAGTGCCCCATGATATCCTGATGAGCAAACTAGCTCAAAGTGGGCTAGATGAAACAACGATCCGGTGGATCCACAGTTGGCTACAGAATCGGACTCAAGGAGTGCTTCCCAATGGGACCTTCTCAAACTGGGGAGAGGTAACAAGTGGGGTACCGCAGGGCCCAGTCCTGGGCCCAGTGCTCTTCCACATTTTTATTAATGACTTGGAGGAGGAGGTGCAGGGAATGCTGATCAAATTTGCAGATGACACAAAATGGGGCGGGATAGCTAATACCCTGGAAGACAGAAACAAATTTCAAAGTGATCTGGATAGACTGGAGCGCTGGGCAGAAAACAACAGAATGACATTTAATAGGGATAAATGCCAAGTTCTGCACCTAGCAAAAAGAAACCAAATGCACAGTTAAAAGATGGGGGATATGTGGCTCAACCACACTACAAGCGAGAAGGATCTTGGAATTGTTGTCGATCACAAGCTGAATATGAGCCAACAATGTGATGTGGCTGCAAAAAAGGCAATGCTCACTTGGGCTGCATTCATAGAAGCATCGCTTCCAAATCCCGGGAAGTACTAGTTCCCCTCTACTCAGCACTGGTTAGGCCTCATCTGGAGTACTGTGTCCAGTTCTGGGCACCACACTTTAAGAAGGATGCAGACAAGCTGGAGAGGGTTCAGAGGAGGGCAACAAAGATGATCAGAGGACTGGAAACAAAGCCTTATGAAGAGAGACTGAAAGAACTGGGCATGTTTAGCCTTGAGAAGACTGAGGGGAGATATGATAGCACTCTTCAAGTACTTGAAAGGTTGTCACAGAGAAGAAGGCCAGGATCTCTTCTTGACCATCCCAGAGTGCAGGACAAGGAATAATGGGCTCAAGCTGCAGGAAGCCAGATTCCAGCTGAACATCAGGAGAAATGTCCTGACTGTTTGGTAGAGCAATACAACAATGGAACCCATGACCTAGGGAGGTGGTGGGCTCCCCCACACTGGAGGCATTCAAGGCGAGGCTGGACAGCCACCTGCCAGGGATGCTCTGACTTGGATTCCTGCATTGAGCAGGGGGTTGGACTCGATGGCCTTGTAGGCCCCTTCCAACCCTACTATTCTATGATTCTATGAGACCAATCAAGTAAGTTCAACACCCCATGCACTACAAACTACCCTAGGTTTCAAAGTCACCTTCTTAATCCTTTGGGAGTACAGGAAGCTACTCTTCTCCTCTGAACCTAAAGTAGGAGCTCGATCCTCCCCATGTTCACTCAGAAGTAACCCCAACAGATTCAGCAAGACTTCCCACCCAATACAGTATTCCTAGGATGCAGCCCTTTGCCCATCAACCCACTCCAGGGACGATCCTATGCACTTTTTCTTGGATGCAAGACCAATGAAGAGTTCAATGGGACTTTATCCCAAGTTAATACGTGTAGGACTGTCCGTCTGAGTAGATTACGTGTGAAGAGAGACAGGGAGAGCTAGCATTGCATGAGGGTATAACAGGAATAGCACAGAGAATAGGACCAATTTGACAGTACGGGAACCCCGATCCAACTCTCCAGAAGAGACGAAAAGCTGCCATCTACCCATTTTTGAGTCCTTTGCAAGGGGCAACCAGAGAGCTAAATATGCTTGGAAGCGAACACTTTATCACCTACCACACCTTTTCCCAACCCGGCATCCGCCAGACGTATTGGACTACAACTCCCATTATCCCTGGCCAATGCTGGCAGGGAGTGATGGGAACTGTAGCCAGCACATCTGGAGCCCTGGGTTGGGGAAGGCTGGGCTGGTGTCCCCTAATCTGCATCTCTGCTGCCCCACCCTGGTGGTAGCTGGCATCCCCCACACATCATCACCACTGCCACCATCTCAAGGCACTGCACAAAGCCCAGAAAAGCTGTCAGCAGCCATATGTCAATAAATACCGTGATGCAGTAACAGTTTGTGTGCAACAGCCATTTTCTCCCTCTGCAAGGAACATAGTGGGAGTAGGATCTGGGCACCTGCAGCCCTCTGGGACCAGCAGAGGAAGAGCAGCAGTGGAGAGTCTCAGCATGCAACTTTGCCCCTCCACGACGTAGCCAGAGGCAGCCCTCGTGGGTGTGTGGCCATGCTGCAAAACACACAAATAAATCAGCATGTGCACCAGTCCCTATACAGACATGGAACCCATAACCATGCTTCCGCAATGATATTTTTTAAACAGTTCCAAGGCCACTGCAATTAGGCCAACATCCATGCTGCGTGTAGATCGGGCAGCCATCAGCTCTCACCATTATCAAGTTAAATTTACACCATTTACTGCACAACACATGCCAGGCTGAAGAAAACCTCTCCCAAATTCACCATCTGCCCCAACCTAACGGTGCAAAGCTATGCCACTCTCAGCTGCCACAGCAGGCCAACAGCAGAGGGGATGTTGGCACCGACTTGGAAGTTTGTCCACAGCACACCCAGAAGGGCCCAAAACCAGGGGCTTGAGGGGCACAGAGCCCTCTGGCTGGCCCCCTCCTATGTGGGTGAGCCCCAGCGACAGAACTGGACAGCAGCAACCCCGCTCCAATTAGCATAAGGAGGCAAAGAGCCACTGTTGCACAAAATGCTAGTTTCGCCCCCTGGAGGCGAGTCCAATTTGCCCCAAAGAGGAGAGTCAACTGCAGGCTGGGTCCAACTCGATTTTACTGTTTGCAAACAGTTCGACAAGGGAGCTCACGCTCAAAGCAGAGTCGACCCCGGGCAACCCCCGCGCTGCAGTTTTATCACTTAGCTTGCATTCCTCAGCCAGCCTGTCACTTTGATTGGTTGCCAGCGGTTTGCTTGGCAACCTCATCTTAGGGTTACTGTCTGCTCATTCCAGGCATGCGCAGCTCTTACAGTACTACGTGCTGCTTAAGACACATACAATGGCTTTTAGGTTGCATTTTTACTACACCACCATTTTAATCTCCCACAATGCTCCCAGGGCTTTGTGGGAAATTAAAATAGTAGTTCCCAGACCTAGCTGCCCAGCACTTATTAGAGCGGGGGGGGGGGGATTAGGGGAACCCAGGGAGCAGACATCAGCAATGGGTCCCCCTGTCATCCTGACAAGACCTGGCCTTAAATGGGAGAAGCAAGCCAAAGTAATCTTCAAACAACACAACTCTTAGCCAAATACCAGTTTAGAGTCTACCTTCCCTATCACTTGATAAGGTTTGGTGGGGCAGGGGAGGCATTAGAAAGTCAACGTAGGGCACAATCCTATGCATGTTTACAACTCCCAGCATTCCCCAGCCAACCATGACCAGGTATCATGCTGGCTGGGGAATGCTGGGAGTTGTAAGACTTTTTTCTGTCTAAACATGCATAGGATTGTACCCTTAATTATACTAAGTGCTTCTGTTTTATGGTTTGAAACCCATGGCAGGAGGGGGGCAGGGAGATCAGATCCAGAATTAGTTATGCTTAGATCAGATCCATTGAAATCAATGGGTCTTAAATGAGCCATTACTAATTTGTCGCATTGATTTCAACAGGCCTACTCTAAGCACATCTAAGTCTGGATCCAACCTTGGTTTTTGTTTTTTACACTTTTCCAGATACCAAACTTGGCTTTCAAAAGAAATTAGATCAGACCATTCCTGGATCAGCAAGGAATCCATGTGCTCATCACCCCAAGAATGCCAAATGCATCCAATATACTGATTGCTTCTCTTCTTTCCCAACCTCCAAAAAAAGAAAAAAAACACCCACCAGATTTCTGATCTCTTCATCTATAAGAGTAACTGCACCAGAAACTTCCACAAGCTTTCACAAACTTTCAGCACATTTAGCTAGCTTCAAACTAGCTCGCCTCACTCATGAACACACGCACAAAAAAATGCCCCAACTCTGGGAACTGTAGTTCTGCAAAGACTGAAGGAGAGTACACTTGAGATTCCCAACATTACTCAGCCCCCCACAGGAACCAACCATTTCAAGGGTTTCTGGGGAAGATGGAGCCATGCTGGTTGCATTTAAGAAGGTCCCAAGTGTAAAGGCCAAAAACGTCTGAAAGGTACTGCACCCCCAAGCCATATTTTGTCTTTTTTAGGGAACCTACCAAATTCATTTTTAAAACATAATTCTAGGAGGAAGTTAGGCCTTTTTTCCCCCTCCAACAGAGAAGGGTCACCAGAAGATTAGAAAGGTACCATAAAGTTTTTCTCCTCCTCTCACTTATTCTTCTTAAAGCACTCCTCCCACGCTCTAAATCTGCAATCTCAACACAAGAGTTACACAGGGTTGTAGAAGTCCCTTTGCCATTTATTGTAAGCCACATGCTTTGTTCACCTTGTGGTGATTTTTCCCATTTTTAAAGGAAAAGGAAAAGGAAAGAGTACACTTGTCCATTTTTGCAGGAGTTTACTCTAACAGGAGGAAACAAACCCTTCCTCTTGGCCAGCTTGACCTACACCCCTCCTTCATCTCCCCCAACTCCACCAAAGTTAGGGGGAACTAGATTGGATTATGACAGACCCTAAATCACCTATGTGCATGTTTTGTTCTTAAAAAAAAGAAAAGAAAAAAGGGCCCCCTCCCTAACCCACTTTTATCTGGGACAGATTTGGATGAGCCCTTGATAAGAATCTGAAGTACAGCTCCAAGAGATAAACTGCCAACAAAAATAAGTGCCCTGAAATTGGGGGGGAGAGATTCCATTTTATCCCACAGATACCCAAAACATGCCCCCCGTCACTTGCAGAATCCATACAGTGTTAGAGAAGACTCAGCACAGGGGAAGATGGGAATTTATGAGATCAGTGGACCCCCCACCCACCCCAATACCTTCTGGGACAAGGAACAGGTGAAACTCATCCCCATCCAGCCTGGAACCACACAACACAGTTGTTTTCAGTTTCAGAATCTGAATGTATAAAATAGTTCCTTAAAAAAAGAAAAAGAGGAAGAGAAACCAATAGCAAAACCACTATAAAAAAACAGAATATATCCAAACATTAGAATGCTACCTTTAAAAGTTGAGGACTTTTAAGGGGGTTTTCACTCCCCACTTTTCACAGTATGAAGAGGAGCTGACAGAAAGACAAAAACAATAACCAGCTATTTAAGCTGTCCTTCAGCAGAGAGATGGGGGGGTGCAACTTGGTATATTGGGGGGAGCAGAAGAAAGAGCAGATGTAATTTTTTTTTTCAAAAAGCAAAAATTATATATTACACATGTCAAAATGCAGCCGTGTGGGAGCAGGGGTTCTCACAGGAGATACAAGAAGGTTCAAATAACTGTTTTTGAACAGGGGAGGGGGGTGAGCAGTGGGAAAGAAAAGTCAGTGCTAAACAAGATCAGGGAGAAAAAAAAATCCTGGGAAACCTGCCAACTTGAGAAGGATCTGATGTTGTTTTTCTAACTACCCAAACAGCGTTTTATTTTGTCCAAAACAAGGGGTGGGGGGGCGAATGGAAGAAAGATGGGTGTACACGGAGAGGGAGTCACATGTGATCCCCCACCAGGACC